>NW_010118640.1:410-12512 GCF_000699245.1 Pterocles gutturalis
TCCTCGCCACACATCCAGCCCCATGCTTCAGTGGGGTGTGTGATGCCAGGCAGCCACAGAATCATAGAATAGTTGTAAGGGACCATGGAGGTCATCTAGTCCAACCCCCCTGCAGTAAGCAGGGACATCTTCCACTCGATCAGGTTGCCCAGAGCCCCATCCAACCTGACCTTGAATACTTTCAGGGACGGGGCATCTACCACCTTCCTGGGCAACCTGTTCCAGTGTTTCACCACCACTTCCTGCTCTCTGCAAGTTTGCAATTAACACTCGTCAGGTCTACAATACACAATGCTCAATATACAACACGAAGTGACCCCCAGGAAATTAAAATGCTTCAGTCTCGATTGCAGCCATAGTCCTGCAGCATTGCAAGCACCCCCTGCAAACTTGCTATAAAAGATCACATTTTTTTAGCACGGGTGTGTGGGTTTTTATTTCCAATTACTTATGTCTCCGAGCCTTAATTGTGCTGACGGCATTGGGCAGAGTAGCGTAATATTTAGTTTTCATTACTTACATAAACTGGAGATGCGTAAAATAGCGTGTGAGTGGCATGTAAAAATGCACGTTACGTTGCGTAAGTGTAATTGTTTTCTGTTTCTCGACATGCCGTTAAGTATATATTCCAAAACAATTTTTTTTTAATTGGGAACTTCTTTCTCTGCAACTCATGAATAAATAAACCACGAAGCATACCAGCGTAAGAAAAAGGAAAACCACAGAAGGCAAAATGGAAGAACTGTACACATCTACGCACTATTAAAAAACAATATGAATCTTGAGTCTAACAAAAATACTGAGATTGCAAGACCCAAAGAAACAAAAAAAAAGAGACATGAGTCTTTTATTCTAGAATGCTATTATCAATATGTGTTTATTTTTAGGCTAATTCAGACCAAGGACTGAAAAGCATGCATGACCACAATCATGTACAACTCACTAAATTAACCATCTTCTGGTGAGGATTCCCAAAGTCTATTCCAAGAATGATGGAGTTTTTTAGACACTACTGATCTTTGTACATATTGTAGTGACACTGCTAGCTTTTTGAAAAAAAATGTGGCAAAATAATTCTCTTAATTAGCCACATGGTGAAGATAAATCTACCATACCAACGACAGCCCAGTGTTAACACCTACACAGTAAAACAACATCCATGATATCACAGGTGAATGTACGTCGTACACCTTGGTAACACATTAAAGTTTATTCTACAGAAGAAACAAAAAATATAAATAGTTATAGTAGTAGAAAAGTCTAATGACTCATGGTAAGAGAAAAGACTTTAGTGAAAATTATATGAGACCCTAACACAACTGAAATCGCCAAGTAGGGATCTCAAGATTTGAGTGTAGTTACAACTTCTAAAATGTGCTTCTTTTTACCCATAAATCTGTGGCATGTTACCCATAAAGCCTGGCGTACCCGATATGTTGGCACTTTCCTTTAAAATACCTGAAAAAAAATGCTTTTTTTTTCCTGTCCTTTTGTTGCCTGCTGTTGTGGTGAAGCGTGGTCCTTACCTCACCCTGACATTTTAGACCCATTCCAGCAATCTCCAGACATGTCCAGACCTGTCCAAATATATGGCCATTGTATTTCCTCATGTAATTTTTGCTTGAGAGTTGTTAGTTGTCAGCCTTTAGCTGAGCTGAAAGTCAGAGAGGGTAATTTTCCATAAACCAAACAGTTTCAAAAATCCATTTTTTTATAATGAGAGTGAGGGGGTGGAAAAAAAAATCCAAGGAAGCGGACCCACCTTTTCGCTCTGAGGTTCTTACTCAACTCCAAATATTTAACCCATAATAAATAAACGCATCCTCAAGTCTTGGCAGGGGAGAAATTAATGTCAGTCAAGACACTGATGTGCTGTCCAGACGTGTGCTACATTTGCCCAGGAGAGGGGCTGATTTTTGTGGGACTGGGAGAAAAACCCCTAAACTGTGGTTGAGAGCGAGGTTGGAGACACGTTCTCCTTCCTGGCATTTGTCAGGGTCTGTGTTTAGCAGGTCCCTGCGCAGCAGGGTGGTGTTTGAATCCTGTTCCTTGGTGTGACCCTAGGCAATGTGTAGCGAGCTTTCCTTACAGAAAGCATCCAGAAGTCACCTTAAAAATCTCTCTATGACTCTTATGCATGTTTCCATTTTGTGAGTCACCTAGTTGGAGAAACCCCCAAGGTACCGATCCCTCATTTATCCTTGCTTCCACTGGTTTGTTTGGCATACAAGGACTTAAAAAAAAAAAATCTATGGGACTTCTCAACACTGGAGAGCAATATCCTGCTCTAAAAGCTTTGCCCTCTGTCTTGGCATAGAAATTGGAGCAAGGGGTCTTCCCTGTTTGATGAGATATGTTAATTAACCAGGCAACAGGATCATCAACAAGCTGCTGTGAGTTCTCTCTACTCCATTTCACAGGTACTTGGCTTAGAAAATTGTTATGAAAATTTGCCATCCAGCCAAGCCAAACAAACAACACCCCCAATATTATTTTACATGCGTGTCAAAAGAAATAACTTGCCGCAGGCAAAGCGGGTGAAGGAATTTTACGAGGCTGCGTCTGATCCTCCCTTTCCCCTCCCTCAGACAGTTAAAGAAATGTTTGTATGATGAAAGGGGTAAGGGAGCAGAGGACAGCTGGTTGGGAATTAATGAAATGTTTGAGCATTATCATGCGATAGTGGATTTGGCTGACTGTTTGCCAGTGTTCAGATCTAGTGTGAATTGCTTTATATGAAATGCAGGGATTCCTAGATTATCCAGACCTCATAAGGCTGCTCCTAAACCCTTGAAAGCTGTGACTTTTAGAAAAAGGTAATTCTTCATCTGGATGGACAAAAGCCCAGGGGATTGTTTTGACTTGCTTTCAGACTTAATGACACAGCCAACTCTTAGAGGTATCTCCTTGTGGGGAGTGGCTATGGGTTTAGGAAGCCTGAGGCTAGACTTGAAGCAAATCTGAGCACCCAAAACCCCAGGTGAGGTCTCCTAGCCAGGACACTTGTAAACAGGACATGAAAAATGAGTCTCAACTTTTACACATTTGGCCTGTAACTTATCCCCCGGGGTATCTTTTAAAAAGGGTGAGATATGGGAAACCAGTGCTCTGGGCTTGAAAATACTGATTATCCTTCTTCCCACCCTCCTCTAACATATGCTGCCATTAAACTGGAAATTTAATGGCTGTGTAAAATGTCTCTTGTCCCTTGATGCTTATTTTTTTCCCGTAAAAGCATTGGGATGTTTCTGGTTTCTGCCTGTCGGCTGAGGGCTGTAGACTTGCAGCAAGTCAACCAAAGATATTTTGTTTGGACACAGACAAGTCATGGATAGCAGGATACTGCAGGCAAGTTTGTGACTGGGACCCAGACAGGCAGATTCGCTGATCAATTTAGGTTGCTGGTGGTAGCCAAAATTGACTTTGAATTCTGAGAGCCAAATGGCTTCCGATAGGACCTGCAGGTATAGAGCATGACCCAACACTTTGCTCTGTCCTGTGCCCACAGTTTACCCATCTGGATCTGGTTGGCTTGTGTCACTGTAGAACAATGTCAACAGTGTAAGCAAGCAGGGTGGTGCAGGCATAGGGTCTCTTTGCCTTTCTTCTGGGCTGAAACCTGGAGTAAAAGCAGCAGCTACACTTTCCCACACCATCCCCATGTGGAAAATAAACTGCTCATGGTGGAGACATGAGCTGATAGCAGTTATGTTGGCAAATTCTAAAACAGGCTGTAAGGTGTGTTTGCTGTTACTGCCACTTGTGAGGTCTCACTGTGAGTTCATGCCTTGAAGAATGAGAGTTCCCCATCATTATTTTCCTGGTTTGCACGGCTAAAAAGTGATATTAACGGCTGCAAAAATTATCCCTGTTGAATTTATGTGGTCTATAATTATCTTCACAATAAAACTGTGAGGAATTAAGCTCCAGTGTGGTTTATAGATGCCAAGGGATGACTCGACAGGTCTTCAAGAACAGTGGCAGTCCTCACTTAAGCGCGAAGAGCAGTTAAAATGCTGCTAGAGAGCATTTGAGAACTGCAGGACTTGTTCAGTTTGGTCACTTCTTCCCTTGCAATGGAGAGATCAGAACCTCATTTTTTTTTATGCTATTTACTTTTTCTGTTTCTCTCTGCTTGGGCAATGAGCTGAGATTAGTCAGTTTTCCTTCCGAGCTGCCTCATTTTAAACCATGACTATGATGTTTATGAGGTTTCCATTGCTGCACCAGGGATATTTGTACTTTGGTCTCTCTATTTTTACTGAAAGCCAAATTGAAAAACTGGATACATTTGCATCATTTGGGGTTTGCAAAGAAGCAAAACCTTGAACCAAAGCCTGAGATACAGGAGGTTGTTTAAGTCTGAGATGATTTTCAAGTGACTTATTTCATATTAGCTGTACCCTGGTGAAAGCTGGACAGTATTATTGCCAGTTTACACTGGTGAATACAGAAAAAAAAAGAGAAGTCAGTTTTCTGGTTGTACAGGCTCCCGCAGCCTGCTGGAAAGCCAACTTTACTGAAGTTTCATAGAATCATAGAATGGTTTGGATTGGAATGGACCTTAAAGATCATCGAGTTCCAATCCCACTGCCATGGGCAGGGACACCTCCCACTAGCCCAGGTTGCTCAAAGCCTCATCCAGCCTGGCCTGGATGAGACACATCCAGGGATGGGGCACCCACAGCTTCTCTGGGCAACCTGTGCCAGTGCCTCACCACCCTCACAGTGAAAAATTTCTTCCTAATGTCTAGTCTAAATCTGCCCTTTTTCAGCTTATACCCGTTACCCCTTGTCCTGTCACTACACTCCCTGTTAAAGAGTCCCTCCCCATCTCTCCTGTAGCCCCCTTCAGGTACTGGAAGGCTGCTATCAGGTCTCCTCGGAGCCTTCTCTTCTCCAGGCTGAACAACCCCAACTCTCTCAGCCTGTCCTCATAGGGGAGGTGCTCCAGCCCTCTGACCAATTTTGTGGCTCTCCTCTGGACTCTCTCCAATAGGTCCAGGTCTTCTTTATGTTGGGGGCCCCACATCTGAACACAGTACTCCAGGTGGGGTCTCACGAGAGCAGAGTAGAGGGGGAGAATCACCTCCTTCGACCTGCTGCTAATGCTTCTTTTGATACAGCCTAGAACACAAGAGATCTTGATTCCTTAATCGTTTCTCATAACAACACAACATTTGATGGATTAATTTACAGATCATAGCCAGTTCGGCTAGTCCAGTGCAGAATAAAATATCACTTTTTATCTGATCACAACACAAATGCTTAGTCTATAGCTCTAGACACTAAACCATGACCTCTAGTTAACTGAGCATTTATCCGTATACACCCTGCCTTCTTGTTTTGCAGCCTTTTAGCTCCAGCTGGATTTAAACTATGCAGGTGTTATTGGGCACGTCTGTTTTGATCACCCAGGTGGGACCTGAAGCCTCTCGAGCCTTCCTGGAGGATTCACTTCACTCTTTGCTCTGCTAAGGCCTGTTACAACCACGTGTTGGGATTTATCTCATCTCTCCCCTTGCCTAATCGGTCACGTACCTAATCGGTGTTTGCAATATTCTGCATCCCAGCATAGACAAGATTTCAAATTGTTTAGCCCTGTGTCATCAAAACTCCATCTGGAAAACCGTCAGCATTTTCTGTATTTTTTGTAAAATACTGAGAAAAAACTCAGAAGGAGCTACATCTAAGGTAGTGACTTCTGCAGCTGGGCCTCAGTGTTAGCGGAGGTCCGCGAGCAGTCGCAAAAACAGACACTGTTGTGCTGACTATATTCAGGGTTTTTTTACATTCCCCTGAAAACATGAGTAACGCTCACCTGGGTGATGGAAAAGCGAGTTGGATTGGCACCGGTTGGCAATGGGGTGGAAAATGTAAAGAACCTGGTGATTAAGATAATAAAAACAATGTTAAGAGTCTTAGGTGAAGCCAAGTTTTATAGCCCTCGAGCTTTTAATTGTGAAATTGTTGGCTCTCGTTTTGTTTCTGAAATAGAAATCTATTTAAATGACTTAAGCAACCCAAGTTTCAAGAATAACCCCGAGCAGACTGTTGTTGTAGCTGTGACCGAGAAACCGAAATGAATTGGGTGAATAGTTTTTATTCTAATTGCTCGAATTTCCAAACACTACCCAGCAACTGCAGACCCCAAAGTGTTTTATATTAAAGTAATTTTAAAGTTTGAAGAAAAAATAAAATGCATTTCCAAAGTCCAAAGCTGACTGGGGTGGAAATTAAAATCCCCAGCAAAATGTAGATATTTTTTTAGGGTTCTTTTAATCACTTCCCCCCCTAAAAGTCTGTCAAAAACTGACAAATTCACAGGTCTTGGAATTAAATCAAAACAGTTGTGTTCAACAATTTTTCCCTTTTTTTCTAGAACTGAATATCACCTCAGTCATCAATTTTCATGCAATGTTTGCTTTGGGGAAGTCCTTCTACCTGAAGCACGGTGTGGATACTGTGCACTGCTCATGTAGGGTAAATCACCGTCCATTTCATTCTTCTGACCCCTATAAAAACAGCTCCGCTTTCCAGTTCCTTCTCAAGCAATTTAATCATCTCCCTCAAACATTTCCCTCATCTTCCCAGGGCTATGACACAACCTGTTGGAGAGGGACCCGGAGGTGGCACTGCTTTTTTGTAGATGTGTGTGTGAACACTGTGCCAGCAGCAAAGAAATGAGGAAGGTAATAAAGATGCGCTTTCCTGCTGCTTTTCTTACTTAGTCAATCCTATCAGTTCAGCAGCTTCTTTCCTTATTTATGAGGGGAGCCTGGCAACTAAGCTCCTAATTTAAGTACCTTAAAGACCTAGGGCTGTTCTGGTAGGAACAAAAGTTTTGTATTCTTGAAATTTTTTTTACTCTACTCAGAATAGAAATAAAGATCCTTTCTGCTTGAATGGGTCTCAGCCCATTTTTCTGGACTGGCGATGCATTTATGCTGGGTGCAGACGGATGCTCTCCGTAAAGATGTCTTAGCACTCACCTGGGCCGAAGCACAGAAAGGTGACAGAAGCTCAGAAGGCAACTATTTGAATGGAGATTATTTGCAACCTTGAGAGGTTGCAGCTTAAGATAAAGAAGTTAATAAAACTGAGAGGAAAGAAAGTTCCTAGCAATGAGGTTATGTGGGAGGTTTAACAAGCTCCCCAGGGAAGCACTGTTGCTGTGGAGAGCTTTGAGAAGAGACCAGGAGAAATGTTTTTGAGGAGCTGGGATTTTTCCTGTCAAGGAATCAGTTATATTTCTACATAAAAAGGCCCTTCTCGGTCCCAATTAAACAAGAATCGGCCTGAATGGTTTGCTCCAAATTTGAACAAAATGCTTTTTTTCCAGCTGGCAAAAGTTTCCTGTATTTTCCTTGCTCTTTTTTTTTCCTCTGTTAGTGGTTTTGGTCAGACCAGAAGCATATTTTGCAGAATCTGCCAGAAAAAATGTTTTCACAATTGGTATTTTCTTAAATGACTTTCAAAAGTTGCCAGTCAGTGCTCTTGGAGACAGAAATCTTCTTTTCAATGATACAACAGGTACAGAGCTGATACCAGCCACCTCCTGTTTTTTTCTTATCATGTATCAGACTCAGACTGGAGACCTGGTGGTGCTGGCTCCATACTTCTCTTTCTCTTCCCTTCTGAAATGCCCAACAAGTCCATGACATTGCCATTAAAGGTTTATTTTTTGACCCCTGATGAGCAACACTGTTCTCCACAACCTTTCAGTGTGGTCTGGTGAGGCTGTGGTTGGGGCGTGGCTGGAGCAGTTCAGAGGAGTATTTGGGGACTATGGGGCATCAAACTGACCTGATTTTTTTTTTCTTTTTTTTTTTTTTTTTTTCCCCCCACTTCATAGATATTCCTGAAAATGACCTGTCAGATGGCCTGGGCCTTTCATATTGATCTGTAGCCACCCTGCTGCACAAACTCTTCTTCTCTCAGTGTGTTTTGTAGGGGATATCAGCTTTATTTCATCCCTTCTGGCTTGCTTTGAACTTCCCAGAAATGAGAGATGCTGCTGTACAGCTTCCCTTTCACTCGTTCTCCCCTCCCCTAACCAAGCATTCCCCAAAACCATTTCTTCTTACAGGTCTCTGTCTTGCTGTTGACTACAAACTTCAACCTCTTTTCCTGTGATTTAAGCAGATACAAGAGTCTCTCCACCCTGTGGATTTACTCATATCAAATACCACAAAATCCATATTCCAGATGAGCCACTTGCAAATCTCCTTCTCTAAGCACTTATTTTAACAGACTTGCAGCGTTTCATCCCTTCTGTGATTTTGATCTCCCTCTGAAACACAGCTGAAGCCGAGGTTGGAACTAGTTGATCTTTAAGGTCCCTTCCAGCCCTAACCACTCTATGATTCTATGATTCTAAGATGTTTAAAAGTTGTCAGAAAAGGGGGCATAGTGTTGGACCAACCTCACGTCCTTAAAATCTGGCATAAAATTCAGCGACAGGGACATGCCTATAAATTGGAGTCCCCAATATTTCCAGGGCTTGGAGGCAGAGGCTGCATTTACTCACCTGATGCTGTGTTTTGCCCCAGCTCTCTGAGCTCCATCTGAATTCTGCACTTGAAACCAGCCCTAGGAAAACTTCCAGCTGTTCAGACCTTTGCTTTCAGTCTGTACATGACAAAAAAATCAGAGCTGGTTGTAGCAGACCTCTGGCAACCAGGCTGTTTAATGACAGGAAGAAAGTGAAGCTGTTCAGATGATCCATGACCATTTCCAACTCAGCCCATGATGTATTATTTGAACCACAAAAAACTTCAGAAATATTTCATGCATTGCAGGGAGGGATATTCCACCACCCGTCTCACCTGTGGTTTGAATGATTTACCTTTTTAAAACCAGAAATAGTGCGCAGATGCAGAAATTCCCATTATTTTTAGCATGCAAGATACTTTGTGTGTGTGTGTTGCATTCACTGACATTACTTTCTCTCTAATGACCTATGAGTATCTCTTGTCTCATGGAATTGAGTGTTGTTTGCTTGTTCACAGTTTCCTTTCCTTCCGTTATCCAGCAAAGAAAGTTTGCTTAAGTGGCTTTTGTGAACTCTTTCAAGATCCCCAGAAGGATGATACAGGAAACAGAGAGTTTCCTTTCTATACAAACTTCTAGGGTGTTCCCATAATAGCCTGAAACTTATCTGCACTCAACAGGCTGCAATTGGACAAAAAAATTAATGAACTGTCAAGGGATCGGGCAAAACACAATTCACAGAGAGAGGAGAGCTTGCAACAAAAAAAGAACCCTCCACTTGCATGGCACCTTTTATCCCATGTTTCCAAACACTTTCCTTTCTATCCTTATGTTTCCAATTACTTTACAAGTTGGCCACACTTTAACCATTCAGCCTGAAATTTTCCATAATTGCTCCCTGCCTCCAGTTGAATACATTTTTCAGAGAGGAATAAAGGGGGAAAAGTTACATTAAAAAAAAAGCCCTCTGAAAAATGTGCAGTCATATTTCACTGAGATTAAAACTAAATAATTAATTTTATGAATGTTTAAGCTTTCTCCTTTATTTTGAAGAGCACTTTTGCACTGCAGAAGGCTGAAACAGGCACGAGGCACGTGGCGCAGAAGCAGTGCTGGGGATTAGAGTCTGTCACCGGCTCTGTGAAAAAGCATCTGGATTTGTCCAAATAATAAACCACAGACAAACCTCTGTTTGAAGGGATTAGAGGCATGCTTGCACCTCGTTTTTATGCTTCTGACTGCCATCCCCGTAGTTTCTGCAGCCCCCTAGAAGCAGCCCCCGTAAGCAGAACATCTGGACGGGGCGCTGACAAAATGAATGTGTTCTTGTCTTTCACGATTTCACCCTGGGTGACCTGGCACAGTGGGTGAGATCTGTGAGGATTGTAGTACTGGGAGGGAGGGCAGGGCCTGTGTTGAAAGCTGACAAGGTAGAAATGTGAGTCATTAAAAGGCAAAGACCAAACTGTAAAGAAACACTTACATATTTAAAAAAAAAAAAAAAAAAAAAAAGACAAACCCAAAAAAAACATACCAAAAGAGATCTGGAAGGCATGTTTGCCTGGTGGTTGACACTCCCTACAAAAGCACCATGTTATTCCAAACGTCTCCCATGAGACGAAGAAACCTTGCCAGGAATAATCGTGGATCTGGAATTGTATAATTGCTCAACTAAATACAGTCTGAGAACAGATAGGGAACCTGTGCTTTTCTTTTCCTGCCCACTTCCTTGCTTTCAGGGCTGCGTGGTGCTCAGGAGCACTGTGGCTTATATTGGCCAGAGCAGTCAGGACACCAGGAAAAAAAAAAAAAAGAAAAAAGAGAAAAAGAAAAAAAGAAAAGCTTCTTAGCAACAGCTTCACAGCATCTGTTGTTTTTAACTTTATTCATAAAAGCAGTTAGCCATGCCATACCGAGGCAGGCCGGCACGCTTAGCATACTCATGTCTGCAAGAAGCAGAAAGCTCTTGACTTGCTCGGAGCTGAGCACTGGCAGATTTCATACCCTCCCGGCACTAATCCAGCAATAAAGACTCCAGTGCTCCCTTTAGTATTCTCCAGTTACGGAGATCAAAGGACTCCAAAGGGCAGCGCAGCGAGGGGAACAAGGAGATGCAGGCAACAGCTTCACTGCCCTTCTTAGAGAGGTTTGGTCCACTTTCTGCAGCAGAGACCAAATTTGGGGAGCAGATGCTGTGGCAGCATGGCTGGGACGGTTTGGCAGCACACCGGCAGTCCCACGTTGTAGGAATCCAGGTGTTGCATCAGGCGGTGTTAATGGCAAGGCTGTGGTGCCTTTATTTTAATGATAATTCATGGCTAACCAAAAAATCAGATATTTAATCTGCTGCAGCCCAGAATGGCAAATCCGTATGCAGAATGACCCGTTTCTGCATGGCCACAGGCAGGAGCTGATGTGACAATTGTTTGGGTAATAGCAATTACCACAGCAATAGTTTTTATTAATTTTCTAGAATAGCTTGGGGAAATTAATCTTTTTCTTTTTTAATTAAGAAACAATATTTGTAACTTTTAGAATCAAATGCCTTGTGTTTACTGAGAAGGGCTGTCTTTAGTGATGAGAACTTACATTTTATTCAAGCCAGAAATCTCCTGTGAAACAGTACTATTTAAAATAGTCTCTGAGAAAAAGTAAAGAAGTTCTGCTATAAAACCTCATGACGCAGAGAAAGAAACTGAGGAAGACGGTTGATCTGCAACTTTGCATACTGGGAAGGTTTGGAAACAAGAACATGGTGGAGCTCTGGGATGTTTGCCTTGTAGGAGGGAAGGTTGAAAGAGATTCGATCGGTCCCTAGAAATACCTGTGGCAGCAGAAGGTGCCAGGTTTGAGCAGGCTGCCTCATCTGTTAGGCAAAGAGCTACAAAAGCTATTTGCTGGAGACAGAAACAAGAGATGTTCCCACTGGAAATAAGGATCAGAGGTTAATTAACGAGAGGAACATCCTACCGTGGAAGCCATCCTGTGAATTCATATATATATGCTATATACCTATATATGCTCTGTTTTCATATACAGCCAAGTTCAGCCAACCTTGGCATGTCTTTTTAAAACTTTTATTTCCTCCTCACTGGCCTGTTTCCGTGCTGGGGTGCACGTTCCGTTTTTTTTGTTTGTTTGTTTGGTTGGGTTTTTTTTAATAACAGTTTTGTGGTTGTTTCACACTTCATCTGACGATATACTCATCAATCCGGACACACCAGGACTTTGAGCTGAGCACAGTCTATGTGTAAACACTGCTACGTGAGGTTTTGGAGCCTGCTTTTTTTTTTTTTTTTGGAGCCCTCCTCATGTCCAGGGGAGAAGGCGGAAGACTGTGACACATTTTCCTTGGCTGCGATACCGTGGCTCAGCCTGTAACTGGTGGCAATGGAAAATTAATTGATGAGCCCCGTTTCCAAGGAATGATGGGCAAGGTCATGGTTTTGAGGTCGTAAGGGCACAGCCTTTTCCTCCTTGCAGCCAGTACGCATGGCAGCTTAGCTCGTACCGTCTTTGGATGTCACCAGATCGCTGTCACATGAGTGCACCGTGGGTGGGGGAATGCCCTGGCTGCTCTGAGCGCAGCGTCACTGGCTGCCGAGCCTG
>NW_010118640.1:12522-22480 GCF_000699245.1 Pterocles gutturalis
AAATCTAGGAATACAGCCCGACGAGTGCTCAAAGTGTAACTTAAACCTGCTCTCTGGAGACACAGCTCCTGGCTGAACTCTCCTTGTCCCTTGCACGGCTGAGCAAAGGATTTTGTTTAAACCAGGCTTGAAGGCAGCACTGAGCAGGAAGGTGCAGGTGCTGCATCTCTGCTGAGGGTACCAGCTTCCTTCTGCATCAGCTTGGTGGTCAGCCCAGCTGAATGGAGACAATTTGGATACAAAGAAAATAAATTTTCCCAGGCACAGAAGCCAGAGCTGATTCTTTTTGGACATGGAAGGCCTAGGTTTGGCATATATTGAGCCCTGTCTCTGGGCAGTTTAATCTTGCCGGCCAGAAACCTGTATGGATTTACACTTCCATATGCAAGTGTTTGATAATCATGTTGCCATGGCGACATTTGAATCTTGCAATAAATGTGTAATTTCACACATTTACATCAAAAGGAACTCCAGGACATAAAACTGCCTAACAAAGCAAGCTGATCTCTCTCCATAAGTACTTTCCATTTTTAACACCATATAATTGTACTCATTGGGGTGGTTTTTTTTTGTGGGTTTGTTTTTTTTTTTTTTTTTTAGGAGATGAGGACTATGGGGCAGGTTTGACAGCCTGGAGGTCAGGTTCTTGTGATCTTGTCTACACTAAGACTTCCTCACTGCTGGTGTAAGGGCAGTTGCCCTGCTGGGGGCTGAGCAGCCGTTTCCAGGGCAGCTCTGGTTGAGTACCCACTCCTGCTGACAGTCTCCTTGGGACCTGCAAAATATTGAGATCTTTTGCAACTAAAAAAAGGAAAAAGGTTGAACACAAGGCCCTGGTGTGCCCAAAATGCAGAGAGGAGAACAGAGAAAGGAGAGTGGAGTGTGAGGGATCTGGTGCCCAATAGAATCATAGAATGGTTTGGGTTGGAAGTGACCTTAAAGATCATCGAGTTGCAACCCCCTGCCATGGGCAGGGACACCTCCCACTAGCCCAGGTTGCTCAAAGCCTCATCCAGCCTGGCCTTGAACACCTCCAGGGATGGGGCATCCACAGCTTCTCTGGGCAACCTGGGCCAGTGCCTCACCACCCTCACAGTGCAAAATTTCTTCCTAATGTCTAGTCTAAATCTACCCTCTTTCAGCTTAAAACTGTTATATATCATCCTATCACTACACTCCCTGATCAAGAGCCAACCCCCCATCTTTCCTGTGTCCCCTTTTCAGCACTGGAAAGCCCCTGTCTTCTCAGTCTGGTCCCTTCATCCTCTTTTCAGCCCAGTCCTCTCATTGCTTCCTCCCTGGCTCCTCATCTCTGTTCCACCCTCTTCCATAAGGACTCCTCCTTATCTCCCCAGCCTCCTTGTCCCAGTCTCTGCCCCACTTGCCCCCAGGCTACCTGCCCATCTGTCCCTCGGCTACCTTCTCCCAAGCACTCTCCTCCTTCTGATGGCTCCTTGTCCCACAAACAACCTCTCCTAATCCCACAGGCAGCTCTTGTCTTGCTCCATGCCTCCTTTTCTGCCTCTGGCAAGAGGCAGTGGGCAGGTGAGGGCTTTTCAGAGAGGGGCAGGTAGCAGGGGTCGCAGAGAAGAGGTTGTACCCAGGGTACAACTTCAAGCAGCAGCAGCTGAATGCAGTGGTGGATGGCAGAGATGCACCCACTGAGCATCAGATCTGGAGAGAAATTTGCACCCATGCTCTATCTCTGCTGATTGAAACAGATTTTTCAGGAACTTGAAACATGGACAGTTCTATCGTTGTTTTATTTAGGTTTTTTTTTTTTTTTTTTTTTTTCCCTATAGCAACTGGCAGCTGGAACAGTGTCAGCACCAAGGCAGGGCTGCAGCTGGGCTCCTTCTTGCTCAGAAGCAAAGAGGTGCTGGAGAATCTTTAGCTCTAACAGAATATGGGCAAAGCAAACATTTCACCTCACTGTATGAATTTACTGTTGTGTAGAGAGAAAATTTGACTGAGACAAGTGCCCAATACTGACGATTTCTGTGTAAGAAACTGGAAAAGTAAAAAATTTTGGAAAAGCTTAAGAGGCTTTTTTTTTTCCTTGTTTATACAATTGGAAAAGTTAAGTAAGCCTAATTATTGAGGTTATTGGTTTTAATGAGTCACTACCTCACTATTATTATTCCTGGTTTCTGTTGCCATAGGACGAGAAGCTGCAGCTGGGCTGAGCTGTGCTACGCAACAAACCCTTATGTTTGCTGTTCCAAGATTAAGACATAGGAAAACGGGGGGGCTCAGGAAAACAGGGGAACACAAGGACGGAAAGCGATGTTTGCCAGGATGTTGTGTGGCAACTTGAGCATTGTGCAGATACTGGAGGCAAGATGGATTTCTACCGGGGACTAGGGGAGGGGTGGAGTTGTGGGATTGATTTTTGGATGTTTCTGAGGTGCCCTTCCAAAGACACGTGGTAGAAAATACAAGGCCATAGAGGTTCCCATCTTGGTTGTTGGTTGTTTGTGGGAATGGCCATGGTCAGAGAAGTCACAGGGCTTTGGACCTGAAGACCTGAGTTTGATGTTATGGGAAGGGAGGAGCCAGAGGAAAGCAAGACAAAAGGGAGAGGTTAGAAGAAAAATCTCCATGGTAGTATCCTGAATGGGTAAGATTGATGCTCAGTCAGGGCCCAGGGAAGGTACTTCAGTAACAGAGGAAGGAAGAGGTATGCAAGAGATTTACCTGCAGGGCTGGAGAAGCTGGGCTTGAAAAAATCCACAAGATTTAACTGCAGCCTAAATTCATGGACCTTGAAAGAGAGGTATGAGGTGGCATTCAGGAGCTGTGTCTGCATGGCAGGTAACACATCGTGTTGCCCACTGTGTTTTTTCAGAAGACGCAGGGAGAAGGCTTGGGAGGAAAAGGATGTCAGAAGATTCTGTTTTATCCATGCTGGGCTTTAGATAATAATACAACATCTATGTCCTGTCACCTGGACGATTGCTTTGAACTGGCCTTTCCTTACAGACAGCAAGACAAGGCTGCAGGAGGACTTGGGATCTCACTGGAGGAGTGTGTGCTTGCTTAGCCTGTGTGCTAACTCCAATCTGCTGCTCAGATCAGGCGGCACCACAAGCCTGCAGGATGGAGCCAGGAACATGCTAACCCACAGTGTTTCATCGATTGGTTTCAATTGATCAGTTGTGTAGAAACAAAGCGAACAAAGTTTCTGGTCTCTCGGATGTTGCAGAGGGTGTCGGGTTTGCTTGCAGCAAGTTCATCCTTTTTCAGCTGATGCTGCACTTTCAGTTCTCTCTCCAGGATGGCAGAAAAAGTCTTTTTTGAGATGAACGTCTGGCCTCAGAAAGAAAAAGGAAGATCTGCTAGAAAAATGGACTATCACTGATTTTTCTTTCCCTCCCAAATGTGTGCAAGGACATCTACTAAAAATGCCACAGGAGGGCTAAGCACAGAAGTGGGCTGCCCTGTGAGGGTGAAAGTCATCCTCAAGACGTTGGTGTTTCCTCCCTCCCTGTTAGCCAGACAAGAAGCACAGCACAGGCTTTCATCTTCCAGTTTGCCAACTGATGTGCCTTAGTGTCCAAAGCTGGGCAACAGGGGGAAACTCTCATCTTTCTCTCTATGGCATGGATAAAGTTTGCCTCTCCTTTTCACAGCTACCAAAATCTGTCCTTTTCTGCTCAATTATCCATTTCTCAATACTTCTCAGATCTTGAATGCTAGACTTCACCAAGGCTTCAGGGAGACATTAGCGTGGACTTCCCTTGGCCGTGGATGACCCTCATTCTGTTTTACATTTTTCCTCCTAGAGGATCAAGGCAGAGATGGAAGGGGAAGGTGAACTACAGCTAAATCCTGTTCTTGGATCTCCCTTCAGCCAGCAAAGAATGAGCTGTGTGCCTAAATGAACCCAAAAGGCACTGTGGCGTGAGGCACATCACAGCCAAGCAGGACGTGATGGCCTCTTCCCAAGTGCCTGAGCTGCCACACGCTCTGGCCATGCTTCAGGGACCCTGGGGACAGAGGCCGGGGGGCTGCTGCCAAGTCACCAAGCTCCCCTCTGGGTAACTGGAAGACGGTAAAAATGTAGGTCGTGAATGCTGTCTGGAGCAAGTGACCTGGATGTGTCTGCCCAGACTTCATACAAAGAGGCAATGTGGGCCTGGCTCCGTTGCTCCCAGGGCTTTGTGCCGGAGCCCGAAGCGGATACGGCACAACCTGTGGAGAGCCACAGCTCTTGCCTGGTTGCAGAAGAAGCCGCTGTTCTCCTCAGTACCCGGTGTGGCTCTGCAAACCCATCTGCACAATAGACTTGTCAAAATGGATGCCAAGAGCTTCCAGCCTCTCCGCCGTTACTGCCAAATCTTCCTGATAGCCGGCTGATCTGCAGCCTAATGCAGGGGGAAATTCAGATGCTCAGGGTGTTCAGACAAGAACTGCATAATATATTAGCAGTTGACAATGTTTTTTCACTCCCACGGCTACTTAATCTTTGGACTTTAGCGTGCAAATCCTGCCTTGTGCAGCACTGCTGCTGTGGTTTTCATGGGTCGCTGAAGTTAAGCTCTGGTTTTCTTTTGTGTGTTTATCGCTGTTTTCTCTGTTGTCTTGTGGATGTGAGAATTGTTATCTGAAGCTCCCTCTCCTCCCTGACAAAGCACAGTGAATCCTCTGGCAGTGATGAGTGGCCTGTTGACTACAAACCAAGAAGAACCTGGCTCATCCTCTCTCCTAACAGGTATTTGCTCCATGTTCATGGATACAGCAAACACAGGAGTCCCCAGCTAATGACACCGTTGTGATCCCAGCCAGAAGCTGCTGCCATGTCTGCCAATTAGCTAAGGATCATGTCAAATACCCTAAAATAGGTCTGGAAGAACATGTACAGGTTTCTCAGTCTGCGTCCAGCATTGCACAGAGGCAGGACTCGACCCACTTTTGCATGACTCTAGGATCCGCTTCTTCTCTCCCATGTAAAACTGTGATGAAACAGTTTTCCTTAGACATTTGCCACTTCTAAGCATTATTTAGTGCATCACATTACAAATAAAGGAAAATAGACTTCAGATTAATTTTTTTTCTTTTTTTGGGGGCTCGAGTTTTATATCCCCCAGTCCTTTCGCAGATTAAAATTAATGGTCTTTTCAGGGTGATCAAATTCAGTCAAGGAAGAACTAGAATATCAGTTTTCTACTGATTGAGACTAAACAGATGTAATTTTTCTTAGATTGTCCTGAATAAACACAGTTTTTCCCTGCTCTTCAAACCAGGCGAATGTATTAGGTGCCAAGGGGCAGATGAGCAGGAGAGGCAGCACTGCTTTCACTTCCCCCTCCCTCCTGCATGGAAAAATGAGGGACCTGATAAGATTGTAAGCTTGAATCAAAGAGGAGTGTCTGTCAAGGAGCAGAGCTGCTCCCCCAGAAACATCCCTCCAGGTCTGCCATGTGGGAAGGGAAAGACTCCGGCCATTTCATTCTCTTAATTTGGGACCATTAACATGTGCCCTTCACTCACTGCTAACAAAGAAGTACAATTAATGTATCTGGTGATACTTTGTGGCAGGAGTTTATAGATTGGGTCAAATAAGGTCTTAAAAACTCCCTGTTTTCATGGTAGCTCAAACTCCAGCTCAGAGTGGGCATAGGATATGTCAGGCCAGTTGGGAAGTGAGTGGGACATCAGCTACGCCTGTGATTTTACAGACACTGTCCCATTTTCCCTCCACGACCCTTTTTTACCACCAAGAATTTGGCTAATTTAGCAAAACATCATGGAGACCAATAGCTAGCACTGGTGTTGAAGGATCAATGCTGTTTCTGCAGTGCAACCCACGGCATGCAAACTGGGAAGAGTCAACACGCCCTTCCAGTGAAGGCTGTTGTGGTGATGAGAATCATAGAATCACAGAATGGTTTGGGTTGGAAGGGCCGTTAGAGATCATCTAGTTCCAACCCCCCTGCCATGGGCAGGGACACCCTCCACTAGCCCAGGTTGCTCAAAGCCTCATCCAGCCTGGCCTTGAACACCTCCAGGGATGGGGCATCCACAGCTTCTCTGGGCAACCTGTTCCAGTGCCTCACCACCTTCACAGTAAAAAAGTTTCTTCCTAATATCTAAATCTACCCTCTTTCAACTTAAAACCATTACCCCTTGTCCTATCGCTACACTCCTTGATCAAGAGTCCCTCCCCATCTCTCCTGTAGCCCCCTTTAGTTACTGGAAGACTTCTCTAAGGTCTCCCCGGAGCCTTCTCTTCTCCAGGCTGAACAACTCCAACTCTCTCAGCCTGTCCTTGTATGGGAGGTGCTCCAGCCCTCTGACCATCTTATGGCCCTCTCTGGACTCACTCCAACAGGTCCATGAAGAGGAAGGACATGTTATTAGACCAGCATATATATGCCAAGTCAAAGACCTCAGATTTCTGTGGAAAGGTGTGAACTGGTCGTATGAAATGGTTTAGTGCTGGATTTTGTGTCCGTGAGGATACACCTCTCACGAACATAGAGACACGAAGTGATACGTGAGAGCCCTCCCACCCGTTACAAGTAGAAAAAAAAAAGCTGGCATAAGATGGGAAATGCTGCCGTGTGGTGTTCAAGGAAAACCTGTTTGCGTGGGATGTACTGGAAAAATTGCTCAAGAACGGTGAATTCTCATTAAAAATGAGCTGGCTGCCATTCAGGTCAGTGTTTTTGTATTGGAGCTGCAGGCTATATGGTTGCTTCAGCGTATGCGTGCAGCCGCTAGCAAGGTGTTTGCTTTGCTTGTGATCTAATCGCCCCCTGCTCTGGGATGTTGGAGATCTTTGCCCTCATCTAGTTTTCGGTCTAGAACCATCTTCTCAGAGCTGCTTGTGCTGACACACAACTTCACGGCAGAGAAAGGCACGTTGTGGATGTCCAGGAGAGCAGCTCAGCCAAGAGCAGCTTGCTGGGTGTGCTTGGTCCCTTCGTGGTGGGAGGGCTAAAAGGCTACACCCACATCTACAGCAAATTGTAATACATTTCTGATCCCCGCCAGGCAAAGCAGTGACCATGAGGTCACTTCAGATGTGGCTGAAGATCCAGATCATGGAGATCCATGGAGATCCAGATCCATGGAGATCCAAAAAAATAAGCCGCGTTTGGTGCTGGAGGGAAGAAATGACAGTGATGCCCGGTTAGCTGGAACCTCCTTCCAACCCTTGCTTGACAAACTATCAATAAGCCGTGGAGGGACAGCCCTCACTCTGTCTCCTTTTCCACCTTGGATGCAGGCTGAAGGCAGAAGACATCTGGAAGGTCTCCTGCAAGCCCAATATCTGCAAGCCTTCCCTCATGCACTGTTCTGGCTCTCCTACTGCCAGATCTCCAGCGTTTCCAACAATAGTGTCATTGTTCTCTGCTCAGTTCCTGTAATCTTCAAGACTGGAAGCATCAGAACAGCTCCTACCAGAGCCTGCAGCGCTCAGCCCCTGTGGTTTCACAGGGTGAGGTTTGATAGGGATGTCTGAACATGGTTGATCAGCACAGAGAACCCTTGGTCCTCAACAGCATTAAACAAAATCAGACAGACCATAAATTCAGTGCAAAAACTGTAGTGAAAGAAAAATGAAGCAGCAATCCATGGCAGACTGTTGCTCCTGCAGAGGAAGTGCCCTTACGCTGCCGAATAGTTTGGTTACGATCAGTCCTGAAGCAGCCACTGGGAATTAGAACAAAGTTAAGCAGGAGGAAGGTTGTGCTTTAGGTTCCTTGTGCTATTGCTTTTTAAAAAATAAGCCTTTGCAGCGACTGCTCTTTTCCCTTGGGAAGGAGAGCTGAAGCAGTTTGCAATGTGAAGTTTAATAGAGAAGTGGGGAAGGAGCAAAGGTCCCTGTTCTTCCAAGTGTATGAAATCTCTCATTTGTGGCTTTATGTGCTCGCTGGCAAGTACAGGCACCGACGAGTGCACAGGCACAGTGGGGAGCAGTCCCTGCTGTTAGATACCATAGAATCATAGAATGGTTTGGGTTGGAAAGGCCCTTAAAGATCATCGAGTCCCGCCCCCTGCCATGGGCAGGGACACCTCCCACTAGCCCAGGTTGCTCAAAGCCTCATCCAGCCTGGCCTTGAACACCTCCAGGGATGGGGCATCCACAGCTTCTCTGGGCAACCTGGGCCACTGCCTCACCACCCTCACTGTAAATAACTTCTTCCTTTCACACATCCCCGTGTGTGTGTCCTTAATACATCCATAGCCCCCTCCACACCCCAGGAACCATCCCAGCATACACAAATGCCATCTCTCCCTTTTAATCTCTGGTCGCCTCCTTTCTGGGAGGATTCGCTGCTATTTGTCCTCCTTTCCAATCTCCAGTCTGTCCAAACCAACACCACCAGCTCACCCTCCTTGGCATTTTCACTGCGTCACCTCAACTGTAGTTACATATCAGCTCAGATCTTGCATCCTTACTGCATCCACGCAGGAGGTCCCCTGGCAGCATGGAGCATTTGACACCAGCTTTTGAGAAAGAGGCTCCAGTTTTAGCTGTGAGATGCCTGAGACTGTGAGCACTGAAAGCACCAGGAGTGATGTTAAACCCAGCCAGGGCTCTCCTTTTAAAAATACAGCCCCCCCATAATACCCATCATCACAGCTACAGGAATATCAATAACATGGCTGCAAAGTGAGACCCGGGGTGCAACGAGCAGTTCACACCCTCTCCCCCCAAACACACACACACATGCACCCATGCGCAAAACCAAGGCGTTAAAAACTCCCCTGCAACTCAGTGTTCTCTCTGAGAGCTGTTCTGCTTGCACAAAACAGCTTTTCTGTAAAGGCCTGACATTCAGACGGCAGGTAGACAGCTGGTTGCAGCAATGCCCATCATTGTGGCGTCTGGGCTTTGCAAAACAGGCTCTATCTTTGAAAAAAAAAAATATTAAGACAAGAGGAGCCCTCTAAGCTAAGGTCTCTCCCCTCCTAGAATCTCAGAAGGTAAATAATTCCGAACTGTGTTCTCCTGCCTTGTTATTATTATACCATTTCCAAACACCAGCTGGATCTGGTAATTCTGGATCTTAACCACTCTCACAGGCTGCCTCCTTTTAGCTGCCAGCAAACATCCTCTTCACAAATTAACCCAACCAAAATCAGCTGCAGCAGAATCCGCATAATTACTCTTCTTGCTCCAAACAGCACAATTTACAAAAGGGACTTTTCCTGCAGCAGCCGGATCTGCAACATTCATTATTCTTAAGCCAAGCGTTGCTGCAGTATCTTTATCCTCAGATACCACCTTTAATCTCATCTACTGCCTTTAGCAGCACCCACTGACTGCGGTAATCCCTCCTGCCCTCTTTCCATCCTTTCCCAGGCAAACAAGGCGAGAGGCTCCAGAGGGAGCAGGGATGTTTTTTGGCAATCACCCAGCAAGAGCTGGATCCCCCTTGGACATGCAACTTCCACCTACAGGGTGGGCGCAGAACACTCACGTTGACGGTACAGCGTGGATCCCTTTGAACAGCTTAGCTGCGATTCATTTTTAACCTCGGCCGGCGGATCTAAGCTGCTCTCCCCAGGGTTGAAACGAAGGTGCCTGCGTGCCACCGAGGCATCCAGCTGCCTGCTTGCCAGCTGACATGTCAAAGCAACGGCGTTGTTAGCAAATAGATCAACAAATGGACCAACCACACAGCCCACGCATCAGTGCTAACAGCTCTGCAGCGTGTGGGATCCCTGCTATCCGGGCAGGCAGCTCGTGCCTCTATCGCTGCTTTTGGTTTTGTGCAACCCCGTCGAATTCAGTGTTGCTAGCTTGTGTTTTCTGCCGGTGTTTAAAATAGCATCAGGAACGATCCCTGTTGATTTCCCCGGCAGTGCTTGCTGAGCCGTGCTGGGTACCACAGCTCCTGCAACCTGGCTCCGTGCAGCATTAAAAAATATTTGCTTGCTTTCTTTTTCCAGGGGAGGGGGGGGGCGGGGGGGGGAGAAAGCCCAGCAGATATTTCTCACT
>NW_010118640.1:22509-36548 GCF_000699245.1 Pterocles gutturalis
TTCAGCCATGGCTGAAAGCAGAGAGATGTTTGCAGCGCGTGAAGCTGATTTGCTGACTTACCCTTCATCTCTCTCAAGAATACCAGGTGAAGAAGCCGGCCTCTCGCTCAAAGAAATCAACCCCAAGAAGCCCAGCGGCAGCCACTGCGGAGCTTGCTCAGAAGTTCGCTCCCTCTGTCACAGCGTATGCAGCTTGCCAGGTATAGCCGGGATGAGAACACCCTGTGCTTTTTCCCAAGCTGAATGAGATCAGCACATATCCAGGCAAGGAAAAAAAAAAAAAAAAAAAAAAAAAAAAGAAATTTTCTCCTAATAGATGTGATGGTTTCTGACCCAGATGTAACGTGTTGGTCTACAGGTTCCTCTGCTTTACAACTCAGGATTTTTAGGGGTGAATTTCACAAGGAGAGGAAGTTTCTCTTCTCCTTTTGGTCGTGTTAGACACATATTAAAAAGCAAGCAAATGGAATATCCACAAGGTGGGCAGGAAGCCCATCCTCAGCAGAGATGGAGGACACATGAAGGGTATCATTATGAGCAGCAGAGGTGCCTTCATAACATGCCCGCTGATGCTTTTTGACTCAAGCCAGTACCTTGCTGGTATAGACTCCACATGGTCCAAGTACATCTTGACTCCGCTGGTCCTGGCTTTTCTGAGCAAGGTTGTTCAGATTAAGCTCTCTTCCACCTGGATGCTTTGCAACTCCCCAGGTCGACAAAATGTCTTTCTGCTGCCAGGTCCTTTGCATCAAGAATATCATAAGCCTTGTCACCTGTTTGTCGGGGAGGGGAGTGTCACTGTGCTGGGGTGACAAGGAGTCAAAGAAAGGGCATGAGCTGCCTGGAGGACTCAGGTGGCTGAAACCTTTTGGTGGAAGGGAGTCTAATAGTGTCACATCCCTCTGGCGTCTCTGTCCTTGTGCTGTGGGGATCCTGTACACTTTAGTGCAAGAGGACCAGAAATTTGAATGTCTGCCTTGGCCCTAGCTAACGATTGGGAAGCTGCATGGCACAAGGATGTGACATTTTATTTTGATCTTGGCTAGGTGAAAAGTGTGTTTGAGGAAAAAGGGAAAAGTTAGATCATTTGCTCAGGATCAAGCCCTAAGGCTTGTGTGGCTGGGAACCCAGCTCAGCTCTCCAGGTCTCTACCCATAGCTTTAGCCATGGCAAACCTCCTGAATCCCAAGGCCAGGAGTCACCTAGGCACTGACTTCTGCCACAGCTTCTCTGTGTAATCTTGGGTGCATCCCTGAATCTCCCCAGTCCGCTCATCGGCATGAAGCTTCTTTGCAGCTCATCTGCACGGGGAGTGGGTTCCCTGCCTCCCATGCCTGGCCTCCTTCCTCACTGACAGCCAACACAGGAACGTGGGTTTTGATGTGTCTGAGACAGCCTGCGTGAATTGTTTTAATATGGCAGGCTGCCGGGAAAACCTGGCTCCATCTGGGTGGCAATTAAGCAGGATACAAGCAGGACGGCACACTGTGCTGTCACTGTCCTGACGGCCAGGTTTGCTCTCGTGCAGTGGCAGGGCTCGTGGCTGGCTGCTAGAAGGACCCCAGGGGAAAGTTTTTCCCACCTGCATTCGAGGTCTGGCAGAGCCTCAGGCAGCTCGTTGCTTGTCTGAGCAAGTTTTTATAGTTTTATAGTTTTACAGTTTTACACAATACAGCCGCTCGCTCACCCTCCCCCCTCCGCCTCCTGGTGATGGGGGAGAGAATTAAAGGGGTGAAGGGAAAAGAGACTCGTGGGTTGATATGAGAGCAGTTTAATAACTAAACTAAAATAATATTGGAAATAATAACTATGATAATAATAGTAATATACACAAAAGTACAAATGAGTGATACACAGTGACACTGCTCACCACCCGATGACCAAGGCTCAGCCCATTCCTGGCTAACGATCCCGAAGCAGGGAGAGTCCCAAAACTGCAATCCTGGAACAGAGCTAGGAGCCTGAGTGTCCGAGGTACCAAGATGACTCTGAGAGAGGGACAACCCAGAGGGACACAACCAGGACCAAGAGAGAGTACTTCTGGACAGAGCCTTATCTGTACACTGGGCATGACATGCATGACATGGAATAGACCATTGGCCAGTTTGGGTCTCAATCCTAAACCTAAGGTCAAATTCTAGGGGCTGTGGTCCCTCACAGCTTGTCCTGTCCCTGCAGACCCTGGCACAGCAGAGAAGCTGAAAAGTCCTTAACTGGCAGCAACTCTAACCATCAGTGTGTGATCAGCTTTCTTCTCAGCACAAATCCAAAACACAGCCTCTCACTAGCTCCTGTGAAGAAAGTTAACTCTGTCCCAGCTGAAACCAGGACAGCTGTTGGATGTGCAGGCTGCCCCGCTGGTGGTGGGAGAGCCAGGGAATGAAGCAACTGTGCAGGGTCAGAACAGATGCAGGAGAAAAGCCCATTCAAGGGCAAACCTTGCAAAAGTCCTGAGCTGGAGACATGGTCCCCTGGGACCAGTGACCTCTAAATTCACAGTGAGCCCTAAGACACAGAGGGTCAGCGCTGCACGAATCTCTTGGAGGTGTGGTCAATTGGGATGCTGGACCTCCTGTCACCTCTGCAGAGCTGCCTCTGCCTTTGACCCGAGAGGCGACCGTGGGCATGTTTGGAAGCTATACACAAGACTGAACTAACTTACCTCAGATTGGATTAATTAGTCAATACATGTTAAGTGCTGCAAAGATTTAAGGCTCTGCTTAATTGTTAACTAAGTCAATCATCAGCGGCTGTGTGGGTTGCCTGAGGCAAATAGTGGATGAATCAGCCCGTCTCTGGCAAGTGCAAGGTAAGGAGGGAGAAAACTTTCCAAGGCTGGGTGACAGGATGATGGGTTGGTTCGGGGATATCAGCAATTACTGAGGTCACTGAGATGGGGATCATTTAGGCACTGAGGCTTTGAACAACCTGGGCTAGTGGAAGTTGTCCCTGCCCATGGCAGGGGGGTTGGAACTCAATGATCTCTAAGGTCCTTTCCAACCCAAACCATTCTATGATTCTATGATTTAGAAATACCTAAAAGAAAGGTCAGATGCTGCGCAGAGCAGCCTGCTCTGAGGGGGTGCAGGGCTCTCAGGATATGGAGGAGAAGGCAGCGAATTCATAGCAGAAAGCTAAAAAGACCACAAGGAACTTCTTTAAGCTCTTCAAGCTTGTTATAGCCAAGCCACTCTGAAAGAGGTGGGTTTGGGGCTGAACTGAAATGCTCTATGGGATGTGAGGCTGATTTGGGTAAAATCATAGAATCATAGAATTGTTTGGGTTGGAAGAGACCTTAGAGTTCACCTAGTTCCAACCCCCCTGCTATTGGCAGGGACAAAATGCCACATAAAGGCCCCCCCTTCCCCTAGCCCAGGTTCCTCAAAGCTTCATCCAGCCTGGCCTTGAACACCTCTAGGGATGGGGCACAGGGGAGGAACAGCCTCAGAGCCAGCTAGGGTTTTTTGCCACCTTATTGGAACAAGTGTCCCCCTTGAAGATAGAACTCGCTGATACTGAGGCTTTAATCCCAGGGTTAACTCCTGTGCGGAGTTGACTTTCAACCATCTGTGACCATGGGTGCTCCAGCCAGGTTGGATGGGTGACTCCTTGGCACCGTGCCTCATCCACAGACACGTTCTCAGGGCTTTCTGTGAGGCTGGATCTGGGAAGGACCTATCTGCCTGGCATCTCTCTGGCTGGAAAAAGCCTCTGAGTTCAGCCCTGGTGAAACATTCATATTTTGGGAAACGGGGAGAGGGCTGGAACAGCTTGCACTGTTGCGACAGAGCTGCTTGTCCAAGCTGAACCTCATTGCCAGGCTGGGATAGTTGCAGGTGGCTTGCACGGGATAGGGGTGTGAGCTCTGGTTGGAGGAGGGAATTAAAGGATGAAGGGAAAAAAGACTCATGGGTTGAGATAAGAACAATTTAATAACTAAACTACAATAATATTGAAAATAATAAAGATAAAATACTAATATATACAAATATACCTGATGACCAAGACTCAGTTCCTGGCTAACGATCCTGGAGCAGGGAGAGTCCCAAAACCACACTCCTGGAGTGGAGATAGGTGTCCAAGAGACCGAGAACTGATCGAGGGAGGGAGACAACCCTGGAAAGTGGACCACCTGTAGCGAGATGACCTGGAAAAAGAGAACTTCTGGAGAAGACCCTCATCTATATACTGGACATGCTGTGTATGTTATGGAATAGACCATTGGCCAATTTGGGTCTCAGTCCTAAACCTAAGGTCGAATCCTAGGCCAGTAACTGGGGCTGTGCTCCCTCCCACCTCCTCCTGCCCCTGCAGACCCTGGCACAGCAGAGAAGCTGAAAAGTCCTTGACTGTCCTGGCAGCAACTGTAACCATCAGTATGTGATCAGCTTCTCCTCAGCACAAACCCGAAACAGCCTCTCAATAGCTGCTATGAAGAAAGTTAACTTTGTCTCAGCTGAAACCACGACACACAGCCAAACACAAACCCTGGGAAGGGGCAGTGGGACAGCATGGAGGCCCCAGAGGAATGCCATAATTATTGCTCTGTCTCTTACCAGCAGCATAAACTGTTTCCCTGCAGGGTCCTATACCCCTGATTCCATCCTTGCCCTGCGGTTCTCCTTACAGAGCAGCACTACGAGAGGCAAGCAGCCTGGATGAGTTGCCCAGGTCTCAGATTGGACCTGCCTTAGTCTTGGAAAAGCTGCCATCACCAGCAGACAGCCCACTGTCCCAGAACCAGCTGTGGAGCTTGGTGTAGGTTTGCAAGGCACCCCCTGAACCCGGCCCTTGCCCACGTCCTTACAGCCTGCTTTAATCCTTTTTTAATTAACTGCAGAGGGGTGTGATGGTATCAGGAGGGTGGGAGGGGGGTGGCCTGGGGTGTTTTACGCTTGGTGTGTGTGCCAGCCAGCTAGGTTTGTTGTGAGCCTGTCACATCTCACACACTAGCTTTCCATCTCTTGCTTCTCTCAAAATCCGCCTACAGCTCGGGCAGTACGTGGATCACCCCTGCTGCTCTTTCATTGCTCAGGGATCCTGCGATGTCCCACCTGGCAGGAGCTGACATATCAAAGATGTCCATAAAATTGGTGGCTTTTCTGACAGCACTGAACACTGGGAGGAGGTTTGACTTCAATCAGAAAGCAGCATTGGTGAGAAAACCAGACTGGAGATGAAATGGCCACAGAGATGTGTGAGATGGAAACTGGGGGTAAGGTCTCCAGCTGGTAGATCACTGAGGTCATGCAAAAGGCTCTTAATGGGGTTTGGGTTTATCAGCACTTGTGAAGGGTTATCATACAGATTCAACAACCTGCTTGCCTGGGGTTTGGACCCAAGGACAAGGCAGACCCAGGCTTTTGCCCCTACCATGCAGCTCCAAGATGGGGAGTTGCAGATGCTCAGAATGTCCCCCAGATGCCTTCTAGCACCTCGCTGGAAGGATGAGATGTTCTGGGGACAGATTACCTGGCTCTACCCATGGGCCAGCAAGAAGGCAGAACAGCTGTAACTGAGGTCCAAGGCTGCTGGCACTACCAGGATCACCGAAAATGTGTGTGCTGGGGGTCACTGGAGACTCTGACAGCACATGATGTTGAGTTCTAATAAAAATACATGCAAATATTAGCGTCCACAGGACCTATGTGTCCATCTTGCACCCTCACTATGATTTCTTTTAGAGAAACCTGCCTGGCAGAGGCAGGATGCTGGTTTGTTCTTTCCCAGTCTTGGGGTGGCTCTGGTGTTGTTTGAACATCTGAGAACATCTTGTGTCACATATGGCCTTGAGGGAAATCAAAGGGATCAGAGCAGGGAACAGAGCACGGCTCTTCTTAGCGACTGGGGATGACCAGCCACAGCTATGCCCAGAGCAGTGGTGAAGTGCAGAAGCAAATATGATCATAGAATCATAGAATGGTTTGGGTTGGAAGGGACCTTAGAGATCATCTAGTTCCAACCCCCCTGCCAGGAACTCTTCCCACTAGACCAGGTTGCTCAAAGCCTCATGATGACCTAGACGAGCTCAATGCAAAGAGATGCCAAGGGGTGAACAACACTCCAGCCACAGTGAGAAAACCGAACTGCGTCCAGTGGTGTGGAGCAGAGGCCAGATATGTTCAGACTCAGTCAGATGCCCTCCTGTTTTTAACTGGTCGAGGCTGTGAACCACTGTGACCAGCCACCTGGGGTAGCTGGTGGACAGTAGGTTCTCCATTGCTGGAAATCTCCAAATCAACACAGCAAAATTATTGCTCAAAGGGAAATTGTGGGCTTGGCTGAGGCAGTCAGTGCTGGGTTTTGCAAGAGGGTACTTTGGTTAGCACTGTGCACCCCATGTGCCTTAAAACCCATGACTCTGTGAAACAACAACTGGTCACCAGTCCCTCTTGGTCAGAGTCATTTGAGAAGCTTTGTGGGTCCATTACATAGAGAGGGAGGTGATCTGCAGCATTGCTTACATAATCTTGGCTTCCTATGCAAATAAATGTGGGAAGAATTTGACATGGACATAGAGGGGGCCATCCTTATGCCTTGACTTTGAGCTGGCCACAGACTGCTGAGCAAAAGAGATGCTTGAAAGGAAGGAGACCTTGAGATGTGTCCCTGCCCCTAGCAGGGGGGTTGGAACTAGATGATCTCTAAGGTCCCTTCCAGCCCAAACCGTTCTATGATGATTCTGTGATCCTATGATTCTATGTGCAATGTCTCTGTCTGCAACACATGTGTTTCCCTGCAAGAAAAGCTTGCAGAGGTCCTTAGCCCATCTCCGTGTTTCCTGGAGACCCCTTCCTGAGCTGCTCCCTTGGCACCCAGGTGTGCACACAGAAAGCAGAGCACAGCTCAGCAGAAATGCCAGAGAAGTGCTTGGTGAGGGGAGCCTAGTCTTCAGGAGGCTGATGCCTAATCCTAATCGGCCCAGAAGTTTTCCTATTTTGCAGTGCCATGGCAACCGCTCCCATGCTAACTAGCAAGCCATGGCCAGGCACCACCGGTGCGTTGCAGAAACTCTTTTCTGCTTAAAAGCAGGAGACAAATTTACTGCTTGACTGAGTGGTGCGACCAGGCTATACTGCTGTGCTGGATGGACAGGCTCGGGTCATGATGCTGGGAGGCAGCTCTCTGTTCACGAGAGGTGGATGCATTCTGCATGAATTCTCCTTGATGCTTCATGCTGCTGTCTTCTGTTGAAGACGGGAAGTTTGGCAACAGTTGGAGCCCTGCCTCAGCAGAGGCTCCAGAATGGAGAGAGGATGTTCACAGCTGGGTCATCCCAGAAGCTACCTTGTGGGAAAGGTTTCAGGACTGTTTGGAAGTTTGTCTGGATGAAGTTCCTCTCAGCTGCTGAGATTCCTATTTCCTGGTTATGTTAACCTAACCTCTTTGTTATTATTTGTCTATTATTTGTTATTATTTGTCTATGTTATGTTATTATAACATAACCTTTTTGGTTATGTTAAAAGATAAAGTTTAAAAAAATCCTGTGGGTCAAGGCCTCATGAAACTTCCCCCTGCGATTACAGGAATGCTTCACTCTAGGATTTTGTTGTTGGGTTGCTCTTTTTCCCCCAACACCTGCTGGTTCTGAGGTTGGGATCAAGTCAACTGCTGTTCACTGAAATCAGCCTTTAGCTGGAAGTGAGTGCATTTATTCATCCCGTTTTCCCTGCTGCAGCCAGATGTGTGTTGCTCTCCCAAAGTGATGCTGCTGGTTTTGTATCCCTGCTCCCCCTCTGCCCTTGGGGCACCCCTGCCCCACAGCTGTGCTGTTCTGCAACCCAGAAGAGCCTCAGAGATGGAAAGAGGGAGATTTAGATTAGACATTAGGAAGAAATTTTTCACTGTGAGGGTGGTGAGGCACTGGAACAGGTTGCCCAGAGAAGCTGTGGATGCCCCATCCCTGGAGGTGTTCAAGGCCAGGCTGGATGAGGCTTTGAGCAACCTGGGCTAGTGGGAGGTGTCCCTGCCCATGGCATGGGGGTTGGAACTCGATGATCTTTAAGGTCCCTTCCAACCCAAACCATTTGATTGTCTGGCAGCTCAGGCTGGACTTTGAGGCATCAGGAGATGCTCAAAGACTTCCGGCAATCCTCAGCATGGAGAATGAAAAACCCAGCGGGACAATAGCTGAAATGAATGGGATGTCCCTGCCAGAGGCAGGTCCTGGCTTGGCTTTGTGCTTTTGGACTAGCGTAGCTCTTGGCTGGCCACCCACAGCGGAAAGGCTGCGGCATTGCAGAGCGTGCACGGAGTGGGAGGTGGCCAGGCTGAACTGCACCCTGTTGCAGTGGCACTGCGTGTCACCTCTGTGGTGGTATGTCACCTCTTTCAATTCTTTCCCAGCTTTCTCAGACGAAGGGACGTTGTGCTGCTTCCTTTGGCCCAACTGCAGTCAGAGGAAGGCAGTGAGAGCCAGGGTGATAACTTGCCAGTGGAGGACATAGGGGTAGGAAATAATTAAAAGCTGATCTGAGCTCCTGCTTTGATACAGGAAAAAAAACCCACCATATTTTCTTAACGATTTAAAAGCACCCTTTCATCTCCAAACTGGCAGGAACCTTCTGTTGTTAATTTCTCCTAGGTTTGCTCCCAATCAGTTTTTGCTCAGCAGACATGAAGACACAGGAGACAATTTATCGGGCAGAGCAGAGCAGACACACAAAGTGGAGTGGGGAATGTTAGTTCACATCAGCAAATACTTAAAGATTTGCTGCCAAAGATGTAAGAGCTTGTTCTTGCTGCTCATCCAGACAGATATTTGGCAAGTAACAAGACATATCTGTTGGCTCATTCTTGGATGAGATTTCCGAAGATGTGGTGCAGGGAGGAAGAGCAGGACTATCTGGCTCTTATGAAATTACTTTTATTCACCCATTGCTGGATTTAGTGGGAGTTGGTGTCCTCCTGTATGTGCCTTCCAGCTTCCTTGCATAGCCAGCACGTTGAGGAAAGTGATGATTCCACTCTGTTCGGAGCACTGTGTTCAGTTTTTCAATTTTGGGTCCCCCAGTACAAGGGAGAGACCAACAAACTGAACCAGGTCCAGTGGAGAGCGCAAGACATATGAGAAAACTCTGAGAAAGCTGGGTTCAGCCAGCCTGGGAAAGAAGATAGTAACGCATGATGTGAGACCTTTTAGGAGAGGAGTCAATTACATTTTAAAATAAAACCAAAACAAAAACATTTGTCACTCATTTCATTCAGACCTTCATGCCCACAAGCACCATAAGTGTGTACCCACGAGTTTGGCACCAAAACATTTGTGTCCAAGTTGCCTGTCCAGGGTTCTCTGCAAAGCCACAGAGGACGAGGGATGCCACATATTGAATTTCTCTATGCGGTCCCATGTCTGTGAGTCACCAGGATTTACTCACTGGCCTTTGTCTCCTATTCCTGGTGTCCTAAGATGGTGCACAGAGATGTGCTGGGATCTCACTGACTTGTTCTGCTAGGTGCCAGGAGCATGCACTGTTCATGTAGCCCTTCCCCTGCCATTTGTTCCTTCTGGTCCACACAAAACATATCCATTCACAGCAGTCTGAACATCTCTGTTATGGTGCCCTGCACAGCAAAGGAAACATTTTTCACTCTGAGAACGGGTAAGTGCTGGGATAAGTGCACAGAGATGCTGTGCTATATCTCCACACCTAGAGATACTCAGAAGTCACCTGGGTAAGGTCCTGTTCGAACTTTGAAGATAACCCTTCTTAGAGCAGGAGATTGGACTGGGGATGCCCAGAGGTCCTTTCTGACCTAAATTATTCTGTGGTTCTCAGATAGCACAGGAAGGAGAAGATCTTTGTTTTGACATAGAGAGGAAAGGAAAGGAAAGAAAAGGGGGAAGCAATTACTTCAGTGTCCTTCATTAACCTTACTGACATACTTTGAATCATCAACAGCTGATTTACGTGGCACTGCAAGAGAAACTGTGCACTTTCCTTTTCAAGGGTCACAAGGATAGGCTTGTGATGGCTAATCGTAGAATCACAGAATGGTTTTGCTTGGAAGGGACCTTCAAGATCATCGAGTTCCAACCCCCCTGCCACAGGCAGGGACACCTCCCACTAGATGAGGTTGCTCAAAGCTTCATAATAATGCACATACCCTGCCTCTTTCAGAGGATTTCAGAGCCCAAAGTAGAGACTGATCTGTATCCTAGTTTTTGCCAGAGCTGGAGGCATAAGGGAACGGGCAGCTTGCCCACCTCTGCAGTGACGCAGTGGCAGAAGCCAGACTCCTGTCTCCCAGCCCTCTTTGTCTCCAGCTGCGCTATCTCCTGGGATAGTTCTGTGCTAGACAACAGATGTGGCACTCTCCAGGTCTGTCCTGTGTGCACAGCCTCGGGGTGTTCACCAGGGTCATGGAGCAGGTTCAGCCCTGGCTGCAGGCAGGCAGGGATGGTCTCCACCAGATGGGAATGCTCACCATCTCCCATCCGTCTCAACCTGATGTGTGTTTGAGGGTGGGCATCCTCCAGCCTTTCTACAGAGACTGGTCCTCTCCCCTGGTGTTATGGAGGGGACAGAGGGACTGTGACATCATGACGCTTTGTTCAAACGCTTTGATTGTAGAATCATAGAATCATAGAATGGATTGGGTTGGAAGGGACCTTAGAGATCATCTAGTTCCAACCCCCCTGCCATGGGCAGGGACACCTTGCTGTCCTCACCCAAGCATTTTCACAGCATGTGTAGGAAAAAAATCTTTCTTTGGACTTCTGAAAGCCCTGGGTTGTTGATGTAAAAATTATTGGACAGGGGGACAGTTACAGACATGCACAGTGATTGCGTAAGGGGATTTCCTAGCTGCTTAGGAAACCTGGCTGAAAAACAAACCCAAGGAAAAAAAAAAGAAAGAAAAAAAAAAAAAGAAGCTTCTTGAAATCAGCTTCTTCAAAAGATCTGGAGGATGTGGTAGCTGAGCAGGGCGGACCCGGCCCCTGCCCCAGCTCAGCCACCCAGATCTCCTCAGATGCCCTCCCAGCCTGCCCCACAGTCCCAGCTGACTCTTGGGTTTGCAGCAGTGATTTATCCCCCACCTGTCTCAGAAAGTTTTAGTCATCACCCAGCTGCTGAATAACCCTCTTGTCTGAATTCCCCTGGAGGCCCAAAAAGACTCTCTGCTTATCTAACGCTCATTTGACCGGATAATTTGAAGGCAATTTGCAAGCTCTGTGGAAGTGACCTGCTTTAAGTCAGTTCAGCTTTTCAATCCCCTCGGCTGCAACATCAGCGGTTTTCCTCGTATTTTTATTTCTGCCTGGTGCAGGCTCTGACATTTATACTGTTCCAGCATCACGTTTACCCTGCTGAGACTCAGGGGATGGAGAGGTGCCCCCGATTCCCAGCACAACCTGTGCGTTACCTTCCCTGGACCCATGGAAACGCGATCCCAGGGGATCATTTGCAAAGACTAATTGATCTTACAAGCTTTTTTTGTCTCATCCTGGAGTATTTGAAAGTGGCTTCCTAGAGCAGGTCTGTCCTCTGGGTACAGTATTAACAGCTTGTTGCACTTTCTCTTCTTTGAGCGCTATTGATTAATCCTGCTGCTGTTTTTCTGATTTGCTGGCGGGGTTGGGTTGCATTCTCACTGTTGGGGAGACGATAAGCTGCAGCCTTCCCATGGGCAGAGCACAACAGGTATTTAATTCCAGTGCTAATGCTTTCCAACAAAAACTTTGTTTTCTGCAACCAATGTCTTGCCTGGCTTTGAAACACACTTTCAATGAGTCTATTCACTGCACAACTGCCCGCGTGAATGTATGTCGAAAATTAGTCAGACAATTGCCTTGTGTTTACTCTCCCCCTCTCAGTGTGTGCCCAGCTTCTCCTGAAAATGCTAACTGCAAGTGGCAAAATCATCCTGAACCTCTGAAATGACCGAGCCATCTTTTCAGAGCTTCCAAAGGCCAGATTCTGCCATAGCTAATGAATATCACAGTCAGTTCCTAAGGATGCTGATTTCTATATACTAGAGATAAAAAGCTAATACTACTTTGCTTTCTGTTGATGTGCTTTTTCTCCTTCACTCTTCCATACCTTTGAATCCTTTCTCCATTTCAGCCAAGTCTGGTGAAGCACCAAAGATCGTAGATATCAAAATTCCTACCACTTTTGCAAATATTAGTTGCTGGATAGAGAAAAAGTCTCTTTCAGTGTCCCCACTAATGGAAATACAATGCTATGAGTACACTACATATTACCGCAGTGTATAAGTCTCTAAAAATCTCCAAAATCTCTCTCTAAAAACCCCTCCAATCTCTTAAAAAAGAGGTTTCATTGTTCAATTTCTCCAAGGATAGCTTGTCCTTTGCAGTGAATTATTTGCAAGGGTTTGCTAGTTCCCCAAGTTTGTTAGGTCCTCTCCTGTATCTTCTGGGGCTTGTAGTTCCCCACTCTGCAAGTCCTGGCTTGGATGAGCTGATCTAGCATCGAAACTGTGCCATTGCAGGAGGATGGCTTTCTGGCCTGGGTCATACTGGTGATAGGAGGGAGGACCACAGCACCATTCTCCAGCTTTGGTATGTGTCTCTGTGCTGGTTATATCAATTCCTTTTGCCACTCATGAGAACCAGCTGGAGCTTCAGAGGCAGGAATTTATTTACTGGAGGAAAGTATCGAAGTTGGATGGGTTGTGGTGGGGGGACATGGCATTGTTTTAGCCTTGAAAGCTAAGGGGCCTGAACTGAAGCCAAAGGAACATGGAACTTTTAGATCACAATTGGTTTAGCGTGAATATAAGATGGGATCTTTTCAGAAATAAAGATTTGAACAAAATCCATCTGGTTTCACTTTTTTTGCTCTATAGGGGAGATGGTCCCTTTAGGAGGCCCTGACACATTAGTGGGTCACAGCTATGCAGGTCATCAGGACTCTTTATCAGAGAGTGTAGCAATGGGATAAGAGATAATGGTTTTAAGTTGAAAGAGGGTAGATTTAGATTAGATATTAGGAAGAAATTTTTGACTGTGAGGGTGGTGAGGCACTGTCCCAGGTTGCCCAGAGAAGCTGTGGATGCCCCATCCCTGGAGGTGTTCAAGGCCAGGCTGGATGAGGCTTTGAGCAACCTGGGCTAGTGGGAGGTGTCCCTGCCCATGGCAGGGGGATGGAACTAGATGATCTTGAAGGTCCCTTCCAACCCAAACCATTCTATGAATCTATGATTTGATGACTCTTATAGTTCTGCCCTGGGTGGCAGACCTCCTCCCTAGCAACCTTGCTGTCGTGGCCTCCTTCTCTTTGCTTCCCATCTGCCTTCATCCAATTAGCATGTTACCTTCTGCTCTCTTAGAGGAACTCTGCCAAAAATCCCCATTCTGTGCTGTTTGCTTGCCAGGTCTGAGCAGGAAAATACCATTTCCTGCTATATCATTAGCAGCAGTCAGGAAGGTGTCTCCTGCTGAGAGAAGGCACTTCAATGAATTACATCCCTCACTTAGCTGCCTTAGAGGAGATTGCGTGTGTTAAATCCCGGCCCTTTCTGTCCCAGATGCACCATGAGGGGCAATAAGAAGAACTGAGATGTGAGGCCCATTGAAAACCCGGATGAGCATCCTCAGGGCCCTTGCACAGTTTGGCCTGTCTCCCTTGAGGACAACATATGTATCTGAATCTGAGCCACCAACTCAAGGGGAAGCCCCAGTGAGGGCAAGATATCCCATGGCTTCCCTGTGAGGCAGCAAACTGTGTCGAAGTCCAGGCTTTCCCAGGAGCTCATGTTAGCAACACAACAGAGATCTTTTGTAACAGGTTAGTTAACATATTTGATGGTATTATAACTGGATGTGGTCCTTTGGGACACGTATATGGCTCTTGATGTCATTTTTCCTGAGACAGCTGCTATCTGTAGCTCTCCACTGATCAGGAGACGGTGCCAACGGTGCCCATTCCTGTGTCTGTTTGCAGAACTGATGCAGAGAAGTTGCTGGGGTGTTGCAGATTGTGGCAGATTCATCCTTCATACCTAGTTGAGAGAAACAAGCATGACTGGGACATCTCACCCTAGACAACTGTCCTGGTTTCAGCTGGGACAGA
>NW_010118641.1:0-41156 GCF_000699245.1 Pterocles gutturalis
GGTCGAGGCAATGCCAAGCACAAATACAGCCTGTGCAGAGAACAGATTGAGAACAGCCCTGAGGAGAAGGACTTGGGGGTGTTGATTGCTGAGAAGCTGAACATGAGCCGGCAGTGTGCGCTTGCAGCCCAGAAAGCCAACCGTGTCCTGGGCTGCATCAAAAGAAGCGTGACCAGAAGCAGGTTGAGGGAGGTGATTCTCCCTTTGCTCTGCTCTCATGAAACCCCACCTGGAGTACTGCATCCAGCTGTGGGGCCCCCAACATAAGAAGGACATGGACCTGTTGGAGCGAGTCCAGAGGAGTGCCACGAAGACGATCAGAGGGTTGGAACACCTCTCCTATGAGGACAGGCTGAGAGAGTTTTAGCATAGAGGAGAGAAGGCTCTGGGGAGACAATATTGCAGCCTTCCAATACTTAAAGGAGCCTGCAGGAAAGATGGGGAGGCACTCTTTATCAGGAAGTGTAGTGATAGGACGAGGGATAATGGTTATAAGCTGAAAGAGGGCAGATATAGATTCAACATAAGGAAGAAATTCTTTACTGTGAGGGTGGTGAGGTACTGGAACGGGCTGCCCAGAGAATTTGTGGATGCTGTCCCTGTGGATGTATTCAAGGCCAGGCTGGATGAGGCTTTGAGCAACCTGTTCTAATGGAAGGTGTCCCTGCCCATGGCAGGGGGGTTGGAACTCAGTGATCTTAAAGGTCCTTTCCAAGCCAAACCGTTCTATGATTCTATGAAATGCTGAAATTCCACACTGTTATCTATTCTACTGAAGTTGGTTGGCATAGCCATAGCTGCTTTGCGTGAGTAAATTAGAAATGCCATTTCTTATGAGCTTAGTAAAAGCAGCTGTATTTGCTTTTTGCCATTTCATTTGCATTCTGAAAGGTACTGTAAGTTACTCTCTCAAGAGTAATTGTTGCTGGAGTTAAAGTACGAAAAACATCACTGCCAGTCTTAGTTTTGCAGAGCCATAATGGATTGCAAGTGGAAATCAGGAATGTCTTACCTTTGACAATTTGGGTAGATTCCTGATCACCCTAATATGACTATTAAACCAAAAACATTTTTTCATTACATGTGATAAAATGTAAACTAATCTCTGTTAAAGACAGGGAAATTTTTGAGCAGAATTTTTAGAGTTTTGTAATGGTGGGATGTCACAATAGACTTTATTTTAAAAATTTACTGAAAAAAAAAATTGATATAAAAGGACTGTGAAATTGGATGTCAGCACTGCCAGGCTTACACAGCAGCTTCTCAGAAAGACCTTCAAAACCAGAATAGATTGATACTCAGAATCTGAGTCAGAGATGAGTAATCCTTGTGCATTAATCTGGAAAAAAGTTTACTTGCTCTTAAACTGGAGTAAAAATCTGACATAACGTTAGGTTTCATACCATAGAACCATAGAATCATTAAGGTTGGAAAAGACTTCACTGAAAGGATGGTACTTACTTAAAATCCAGTTACTTTCAGAAGGAGAAAAATAAAAAACTTATAAATAGCTGGTCTGATACCCTCTGCTACCAACTTAGTCGTTTCTGTTTGAGGAGAGAGGAAATTTGGGTTATTTTGGTGGAGTTATTGCTGTATCCTTTTTTAATAGGCTTTTAAAAAAAAAATTCCAATTGCTAAATGAAAAAAACCCCACAATAAAAACAGCAAGGAAAAATGGTAAACAGAGGATAGGTAAATGTTAAAAAATTATTACGCAGTTTGATCAGCTACTAAAAAAGCCATAGAATTGGATTAGAGAAAATGTCTTGTTACAGTAACTGTTGATGTTGCTTGTAAAAATATTGAGTTTCTGTGGTATTTCAATTGTTGAAACTTTTTTTTTAATAGCTTCCAAATTGCCTGATGATAATCATCATCCTTATTTGTTTAATCGTCTCCAGAAGTTGTTGTCTTTTTGTAACCTAATATTGTATTATTGAATATCTTGATGTACTTTGGCCTGCAAAATAGTATGTAAGGGTTTAGAAGTCAATGTTTAACACACTTGAGATAAAGTGAGTTTAACAGATACATAAACTGTCTCGGGTGAAAACTTTCTCTTTTTGTTCAGAGTCTGTGAGTGGATATATCTTTTAGCAGTTTGTTCCATTGTGGTTTTGGAATATGATTTTTTTTTTCTTTAATTTACTAAGGCATCAATAATCTTTCCACTTAAACAGAAGCTTCCATCTGAACAGGAAAAACTAATTTTACTGTTTAATTATAGCTGAACTTCATAATACTTAAAAATTATATTGAAACAATATTTATATATTTGTAGAAACAGAGGTATTAAAATTAAGTGAGTTTTAACCAAAAAAAAAAAAAAAAAATCTGTCCTTTTCTAAAATTTTCTAATGATAGGTACTGTAAGGTATCAGTTGTCTGTTATCAATGGAACGAGTTAGGATGTGTCCACAATTCTGGGCAGCACTTGTGTACTGTTCATTAAGTGTACCATTTACTTCCTCTGAAGATTATTATTAATGCTTCTTTTTTTTCATGTTATTTCAGGAAGTGTATTTCAAAAATCTTTCAAAACAGAAACAAAAGGAAGTCATGGAGAAGAATGGAAACAACCACAAACTTCGTGTTTGTGTTGCCACTTGCAACCGTGCTGATTATTCAAAATTAGCTCCCATTATGTTTGGTATTAAGGCAGAACCACAGTTCTTTGAGCTTGATGTTGTAGTGCTTGGTTCCCATCTGATTGATGATTATGGGTAAGGTGAATTTTTGTATCTCTGCCAATCTGTTTCTGGGGCCTTGGCAATAACTTCATGAATGTTTGAAACAAAATCCTTCTTATCATGAATGCACGCAACACAATTTAATTTTTTTTTCAGATTTTATTGCATTTTGCAGGTCCTTCTGAGATTTCATATTTCTGGTGGTTTCTTTTTTCAGACAATTTTAGAATTTTGGAAAGTTTTGTGTAACTGCTGTAATTGAGATCTTCATCAGGATCACAGACTATGTGAAGTGAGAAACTCAGTTCATTCAGATTTCGTATAATAGCAAATGAAATGTGCTACAGTCTTTAATTTTCACAGAGAAAAGCTAATTTGCAGCTCTGCTGCTTTGAATATGGGAGAAAGTCCTTACATATTCCATACCCCAGGGGAATACTATTAGTTCTTACTTCCAGGATTGTGGAAGAAGGAAAGGGTGGTTGTCTGTTTCTGACAAAATGAGTAACGGGTAGGTATATTTGGTACGATTTAGCAGGAGAGATTAGGGTCCCCTCTATAACATCCTGTAAGTAAGCAGTCAGATCACCTGTCTGGGAGGATAGACAGGTGATGTCTTGGTCCAAATCCCTTCCTTAGGAAGGACTTCCCACATCCCAGGTGAATATTCTCCTGTTTGCTGGGAAAAAGGCAGGAGGAACAGCATGCATATTCTTGCTGAGATTGTGGTAGTTGTTTGGTAGATTTTGGTCTGGCTGCATTTACCAGATTTGGCCCACTAAGGGTAATAGATAGGAAAACACTTAATTTGCAAGTCACAATCAGACTTCAGCATAAGGTTTGCAGCATATCAGCATTGTTGAACTTTTAGAAATGTTACACATATCTTTAAATAAAGACACTTTTTGGACTTTCCAATGAGAAATTTTGGCACTTTATAACAGGGTGTGAAGAAGTTACATTATCTCAAACTCGTAGAACAGAAGTTCCACAGCTGCCCATTCTCAGCATAGTGCTCTGTTCCTTGCTTTGTACTGGATGTTGTTTCCATCTAATAATGCGGCAAGGTGAATTCAACACCACGAAACTAACCTGATTTAAAAAAACAATCAAAAAACCCCAATCAAACTTCTTGCCAGGTTAGCATGTTGAATGGCATCCTGTCTGACTGGAGAAATAAGGTAATCCCATTTCATTTGGCAAAGAGGAGAAACATGGCCCTGATTTTTCTATACTCCTGAACCCTTTGCTGTCTGCAAGACTTGTGCAAAGTAATATGAAATACTTACTCTTCAAATGCTGACGTGTTTAACACCTATCTCTGTGATGTAAATTATTTGTTTTGCACAAAGCAATAGAGATTTTGATCTGACAAGTGTTGTTGCTGTTAGTTGCTTGCTTGGGGTTTTTTTTGGGGGGGACCTAGCCCTGCACTCCTTAATCTCAGGAATCCTAGAGAGTTAGTGGGTCCTCAAAACATATGTGTTCCAGTGATTTGAGTAGGGTGATCAACAGCAGCAGAATTGAAATGATGGTGATCCTGTGAAATGTTTTTTACTGTAATGTTTTGAGGATAGTAAAAAACAAAACACCAAAAATGCAGTCTTGTTTTTTCCCTAGATTTTGACCTTTCAGAAGGGAAAGAATATAGAAGAAAGAGAAGAAATTTTTTTTTTTTTGAGATAAATACACACAGTAGTCAAAATGCAGGTCTGTGAAGGGTAATTGGAAATGGAGTTGGAAGTGGAATGCAATTTATGCTGTAAAACTCTAAGCTGCTTCACTCAGTTACATAAAAATAATTTTCCTTTTAAAAAGAACAAATTACCTGACAAGTTACTTGTAGGAATATGTCCTGTGTGTTACAGCAGTGAGCAGAGTTGAGTAGATTAATATGGGTTTCTTTAGTTACGCAGAATGGAGATTGCTTCTTTACTTGAGCTGGCACACTTCAGTCTTTGCTGTCTTTGCTCCTCTTGCAGATCGTGAGATTTTTATCTGCAGAATGGGAGTAGCAGGGTAGATCTAATGCAAATGAATTCTTATTTAAATCAGGTTAAAAATGTAATCCTTTGAATAAGACAGTGAATGTGTCAGATGGGTTGAAGACGGGATTGGAAGAGTTCTGGGTTTTTTCTCTCTTACTTCAGCCAGAGTGTGCAGACTCCTTAAGTCAGGTTTAGTGAATGTGGAAGATGGGTAATCTTATACAGATGTATGATCTTTTGTATTTCAAACACATAACTGTAACAATTCTCAGTATTCAAAGAACGTTTTAGCTTTCTCATTATGGAATGAAGCTGTTAGTATGTGGAAAACCTTTTTTCTTTAGTGCAAAAGCCTGTTTCCTTTGAACTTAAGGCCTCTTTGTGTAGTGATTTCTTAAGTCTATGAATATATGTCTTGATACAACTTCAATACAGAATCTGAAAAATGGATGCTACCTGCAAAATGTTTTCCTTGGACATATAGGCCTTAGCTTTGCATCATATTTGTTGTATTTATACATTTGTCCAGCAAAGTTGATATATTGGGGAGGAGTCAACATACCTTTTGTGAAAGTAGTTAATGCCATATTAGTCTCTGAAAGATTCTGCAAACATATGAGCAGAGTTTGATTTCTGAGGGTTTCCAGAACATTCAGCAGGGCTCCTTATTAAAGGTGTCTAGAAAAACCTGATGCTTGGAATATGAGAGAAGATCTTCGTATGGATGAGAGCATTCTGTTAGAATCTTAAAAACTAATTTCCCCAATGAAGGAGATGTGATAAGCAGGCCTTTGTTCAAACCCAGTACAACTATTGTAACATGCAGTTATTTTGTCAAGCTATGTTGCTGTAAAATCAAGTTGTATTTACTGTAACCCTTTTCCTCTTACCTTCAGTAATACCTATCGTATGATTGAACAAGATGACTTCGATATTCATACGAGATTGCACACCATTGTGAGAGGGGAGGATGAGGCAGCTATGGTGGAGTCAGTGGGCCTTGCATTAGTGAAGTTACCGGATGTCCTGAACCGCCTGAAACCTGACATAATGATAGTTCATGGGGACAGATTTGATGCTTTGGCCCTGGCCACATCTGCAGCCCTGATGAATATTCGCATTCTTCACATTGAAGGTGGGGAAGTCAGTGGGACCATTGATGACTCTATCAGACATGCTATAACCAAACTGGCCCATTACCACGTATGCTGCACAAGGAGTGCAGAGCAGCATTTGATAGCCATGTGTGAAGACCATGACCGCATCCTGTTAGCGGGCTGTCCCTCATATGACAAGCTTCTCTCTGCCAAAAATAAGGACTACATGGGTATTATACGCATATGGCTAGGTGAGCAGTCCACTTTTTATATTTTTCATATGACTTTCAATGCTAGACAAATTTAGTAACTAGGTTATCGTTTGTGGGATCTGTTGACCAGTGTCTCTGAGAAGAGTACAGGAAAGAAACAGGCAGACTTCTTCATAGTAAGTTTGCTTGTTTGGAAAGAACTATCAAGCATCAACCTGCTCCTTCTTAAAAAAACTAGTATATTTGGTAGTACTAGCTAGTATTTCTTTCTTTCTACATTTTCTTTTGATGTGTTCTACCATGTATAGCTGGAAAGCTACAAATTTGTCCTAGTAAACACATCTGGTCCTTTTGCCACATAAAAAAAATAACTCCTTAAATGGGTGGTTTCTCCGAGCTGAACAATTTAAAAACATTCTAATATGAATGGTTATTTTGGTGTAAAGGATGTATTTAAAAAGAATCAAAGCTGTTCAGGGCTAATCTAAAAAAATCAAAGGGAATTTATAATGCAGACATTCTTTTGAGGAACGCACTGTCCCAGGGTAACATGTGCCAAAATATTCTGAATATGTTTCATATTCATTTTCTTAGAAATCATTCCTACAAACAATGGGGTTTTGTATTTTCATCTTTGACAAAGCAATCTCCTATATGGCACATTAACCTGTGTAGTTGGAAGCTGGACTCTTCTTTGATCAGTAGGTGAATATTTTGCAGATAAACTTCTTTATCAAATGCACTAAAACAAGTATGACTGACTCTTTTAAAGCAAGAGGAATGAAGTCTTTGCTTGAGGATGGAGAACTGACAGAAAACCTAAGCAGCTTCAGGGCTTTCATGTTACTCCAGATTTACATTGGTGTGAGAACACTGTGGACTCTGGTATAGTTTTGCAAAACTTTAGATGTAGGCCTGCAAGTTTACAGTTTGTTGCGTTTAGGCAGTGGTCTCTGAAGTTACAAGGCTTGCTTAGAGAGGCAAATAACAAGGTGGATCCTGGTACTCCCTTGAGTTTTATTGTAGCATTGAAATTTATGTGTCAGATACTCCCTAAGTGCCTTAACTGTTCAGGCTTTCACATTGGTAGTTTCAAAAGTATGTCCTCCCTTCCCCTTACTATTCTTTGACAATAACAAAATTTTTCTTGGGCTCCATTTGGACAGGTGAAGATGTCAAAACCAGAGATTATATAGTTGCTCTGCAACATCCTGTAACCACAGATATTAAACATTCCATAAAGATGTTTGAGCTGACGCTAGATGCACTCATCTCCTTCAACAAAAGAACACTTGTTCTGTTCCCTAATGTGGATGCAGGTGAGTAAAATACCTTTGTGACAGAGGAACACAGAACAGATTGTCTTTAAAGCATACATTGGTTCTTACGGAGTGATTTTATCTGAGAACTTCCTGCCAGGCGGAAATAGCTGGATGGTCTCAGCATCAGGTGTGCATCTGCTGCAGCTCCATGTTCACATTGCTGGAGGACATTCAGCTTTTCAGTGTGGGGAGGAAGATGAAGGGAAACCATGTGACATGTAGAAGCAGTATTACTGCCTCTTTAACTAAAAACTACAAAAAATTTTTGCACTGGATTTTGGGATTGAAGTTGGGCTTACATGCCCAGCTCTGCAACTTACATTGTGAGGATAAAAAGAGAACAAAAACAACTCAAGAGGTTGGCAACTCAGTGAACAGCTATTAACTCCTTTACATGTTTGGACTTTCAATTTAACAATATAACTTGAATAATTTATTCTACCTCTTGTTTTTCTCTAGGAAGCAAAGAGATGGTTCGGGTGATGAGGAAGAAGGGCATTGAACATCATCCCAATTTTCGGGCAGTAAAGCATGTCCCTTTTGATCAGTTCATTCAGCTAGTTGCTCATGCTGGTTGTATGATTGGTAACAGCAGTTGTGGTGTCAGAGAAGTGGGAGCATTTGGTACACCTGTCATCAACCTGGGGACACGTCAGACAGGAAGAGAAACAGGTACGTTTGCTTAACCACTTTAATTTCCTCATGGTTCTGAGGTTTTATTGTTCCATAATAAAGTCAGATGAATGCTTGACAGAGGTCATCTTGCAGTATCAGTGCAACATATTTTGTGACCCATTTTAAAGCTTTGCTGGCTATTCCTGTATCATGTTAGTGCTTGCTTGTGTGTTTTATGTAAGATAATGAGGTTTTTATCTATACGTAAGTTCAAATATATCTCCATTTGCAGTGGCTTCCATTTAGCAGAACAGGCAACTAATTGTTTTCCTTTATAGCTAGTTTCATGTTTGACATGTATTAAAATTTCACTTTAAAAAACATGAACTCTTCACCACTTCAGGAAGTAACTGTATTGTGGTATTTCACAAATATGCAGATATGACACAAATATCCATTTGCCCTCTGTTTTCATTTGTGTATTTTGAATTTAATAATAAAATTCCGTTGAAGGCTAATCTTCTACTTTCTAGTATTTTATAATGCATGACAGCGTATCATAGGAGTCACCATTGCTCTATTGGGAGCAAGGGGAGGCCTGTAACTGATGAAGAACAATGTCGATCTGGCTGGAGTCTTTCCTGCTCAGAGGAAACAAAAATAATTATTTCTTTATTTCTAAAGCAGTTCTTATCCTCTAATGCAATTTGAGGAGCTGAGCTGTCGTATAATGTTAACTTTTGTCATCTAGGTGAAAATGTTCTTCATGTTCGTGATGCAGATACACAGGATAAGATTCTGCATGCCCTACAGCTGCAGTTTGGTAAACAGTATCCATGGTAAGTACATTCATCTTGCTTCATCAGAGAGGATGTTAAAGCAGTAGATTAAAAGCCATTCACTACTGAGATGGTTCATCATATTCGATTGGAGTGCTATTAATGCACTAATCTCAGGTTACAAGTTATTTTTCATTTCACATGCCTCATTCTGAATCACAGTGCAATGTCTGGTATGCAGATTAGTATTTGTAGAGCGAAATGGTACTAGTAATGTTTTGATACAACTAGGACTTCAACATCCTATAGAAAGTCAAGAGGACAAAATTCATATGTTAGCTTAAACTAGCATGATTAAGAGAGCTTGTTCCATAGGAGCAGCATAGGGGAGAACATCCTTTCTGTCTACCTCTGATTTGTGCATGAAGGACATGCTACTTTATAGCTGGATTGACCTCAGGCGTGATCCATGGAGAGAGTCCTGAGTGCAAGCTTCCAGGGGAGCTGCAAGATTATAGCAAGATGCTTTACATTATTGTTCAGCCATACAGTATTTACCCTCAGTTCTATAGTGTAAAGTTGTTATAACTTCAAGACATAATATTTATCTAATTAATGACAAGAATCAAAAGTATATTTCTTAAGAACCTCAATAGAGTAATGAAACTGAATTCTGTAGTACCAAATGCCTGACACTGTTTATGATGATATTTTAAAACCGGAGTTATATGTTCCAAACTGACATGAATGTTCTGTTTATTCTTACATAGTTCTTATCTGTGTGATAAGTATATCTTGTCTGGGCATGTAGCACATACATAAACTTCCCATGATTATAGAGCTTTATTATTTGGGTCCCTTCATTAAATTCTTAAATTTTTTTTTGGCATCATTAGCTTTCCCATTTTCTATGTTCCATGTTTGGTATTCCAAACTGGAGCTAATACCCAACTTGCACAATCTATTGTGTGATCTTCAAACTACTGACACTACCTACTGTATCTGATGACAGACTTGAGTAGTGTGAGTTGCAGTATTGTCATAGTAGCCATACCATAATTTTGTAATGACAGTGTTACAGCCTTCTGTCATATAAAGAATGTTATTGCGGTGTTATTTCCAATTAAATTGATTTTTTTATTTAATATTATAGCTCAAAAATATATGGAGATGGTAATGCTGTTCCAAGGATTTTGAAGTTCCTCAAATCTATTGACCTCAAAGAGCCATTGCAAAAGAAATTCTGTTTTCCTCCTGTAAAAGATAATATCTCTCAAGATATTGACCATATTCTGGAGACACAGAGTGCTCTGGCTGTGGATCTAGGTGGAACAAATCTCCGAGTAGCAATTGTCAGTATGAAGGTAAATATTCTGTTGTGCTTTTAGATGTTCTGCAAACTCCATTGGGCTTTGTGGGATTTTTTTGCTACAGTGGGGATATGGGTTTATGATGCAAAACTGCTCCAAAACAAAGCAGTCCTACTGGCTTTTGCTGTTGAGGGGTAAAGTAGACTTTCCTTCATTTGTTGCACCTCATACAGTCTCCATACAACTTGCCTGCTAGTTTGTTTTTCTAGGGCTGCTGTTAAATCTAGCAAAGCCCATTTGCTGGTGCATGGTCCTTGCTGCCCCCTCTCTCTGGGAAGTCATAGAGACCTTGAAGAGCAGGACAATTTTTAGATGTGTTGGTTGCCCATAAAAGGTGACTCTGTTCATCCTTGCAACTTTTTATATGTCAAGCAAAAAAGGGAAAGGCTCCGAGAGCAGCCTTTTTACTTCCCTGCTGCCTTACACAGCCATGTAATGGACATACAGAACCATTTTGAGCAATAACCAGCATTCAGCAAAGCAATTTACTGGGTTCACTGAGAGTGCTGGGTTCATGGTGGGTGGGTTCAGGTTGTGGAATTTTGCATCTCTTCTACCAAGAGAAGAACAGCCAGTAATCAAAAATTCTCAGTGTCTTCCTGCATAGAAGCATAATCAGTAAGGCAGTACAGAGCCTCAGCTGGAACAGTGTTCACTGTAATGCATCTCACCACAGAGATGTAGATCAGTTGGAGAGAGAATCAGGAGAAAAACAATAATTATTACAGACATGAAAAACAGGGAAGTTGAAGAAACTAAAATTGTTTAGTTTAGAGGAGAAACTGACTGGGGGCAGATGTGGGGAAGCCTTCAGATATGTAGAAGCCTTTTCCCTGAAGAGAAAAATCATCATTTGTGCATGAAGAAGTAGTATATTATTAAAAGAGCTGAAGGAAAAATTATTTTAAATTTTTTCTTATCATCCAGCTTAGCTGTCAATGCAAGAGAAGGCTGGAATAGATAGTCTGGAAGGGTATGGTGTCTTCATTGCTGAAACAGTAGGAAATGGTTTAAAAAGGTCTCTTAAAACCATCTGAATTATAGTTCGTTGATCTTGCATTGGAAAGGGCTGGCAGATTTGAGTTGCATGACGGTCATCTAAAATTGTTTTTGTTTTGTTTTAATTGTGTTGACTCTGTCCTTTGATAGAATCATAGAATGGTTTGGGTTGGAAAGGACCTCAACGATCCTCAAGTTCCAACCCTCCTGCCATGGGCAGGAACACCCTCCACTAGCCCAGGTTGCTCAAAGCCTCATCCAGCCTGGTCTTGAACACCTCCAGGGATAGGGCATCCACAGCTTCCCTGGGCAACTTGTTCCAGTGTCTCACCACCCTCACAGTGAAAAATTTCTTCCTAATATCTCATCTAAATCTGCTCTCTTTGAGTTTATAAACTGTTGCCCCTTGTCCTGTCAGTACACTCCCTGATAAAGTGCCTCCCCATCTCTCCTGTAGCCCCCTTCAGGTACTGGTAGGCTGCTATTAGGTCTCCTCGGAGCCATCTTTTCTCCAGTATATATGTAAAGAGGTGCTTGACGGTTTAATACCATCATCAAAGTAAGCAGAACTTGATGCATACACTAGAGTTCATAAAGACTTTAAAGACTGAGTTTTGAGCCTGAAGTACTTCTCTTCCTGTAAAAGTAACCTATTTGAAATAGGATTGAAGTTACAGCCTTGTATGGAGAGATGTTCAGGTTTAGGGATACTGTGTGATTTAATGGTCTCCATGCTTAGAAGTTCCTCAACCTGTTTCTCTGGTAATGGCACAGTAGGAAGCTTTCCTTTGCCTGTGTCATAGCGCTAATAAGTATGCATTGCTTGCATAGCTCTGCCAGTCATAGACAACATATTACAAATGTTAGGCAGCTAATTTAAAAATATGAAAGTTCATACTTGGCAAACATAACAAAAACTGAAGTCTTAAAAAACAGCAAGTGAGGCTACTGAAATGGCATCAGTATCAGTGTAGTGGCAGATCACTTGCAAAGGCATTGTGTAGTGAAACAAGTAAATACACCTGTGACTACCAGCTCATTATCCACATCAATAAAAAAAATACAAAATTTCTATTTAAACTTGGGAGCTTCAGGTTCATGGGATAAAAATTAGTTGGTGATGGTGTAAAAATATTTGAAATAAATCTTATCCACATTGATAAATGAAGGGATAGTTAGGACTGAATAATTTTAACTCATTTGGATACCCATCTTCTTATTTGGGGTGGGGGAAAGCGTAAAAATACACAAATCTGCAGGACTTTAAAGCTGTGAATAAAATTCAGTTTCGGAAGTCTTTGGCTTTTATTCGGAATTGGACACTGACTCCTACACTTACACTTCATACTTCCAGATAACTAGATCAGTTAGACATAGTTACGCAGAAAAAAAAGTAAATTGCCAGCAGAGAGATGAAAGGCTAAGTAAATTGACTTGATACGGTCCAGAATTTTTACATTCATTTAAAAGGAGATGTCTGGCAGATTTTTAAGGTCTTAAATAAAACTTTCAAGAGTATATAGATAGATAGTAAAATTGACACTGCATTGTCTGCCAACACAGACAGAAGAAGATTAATTTTTTTAAAATCCTGTCCATTTTGCAGATTGTATCTTTTGAGGTGGCATTTATGAAAATTGAAATGTTAGCAAGTCAGAATGAAAAGGATCAGACTTCCCTAATAAAATTTATACAACAGATGTAAGCATTTAACAAGAAATGGCAGGGTTGAATGTGTAGTTTTCATTAAGAAAATAGCTGAATTTTCAAAAGTTCCTTTTAAAAGCTGTTGTGTCTTCTGATAATGTTTGCTGCAGCTTTGTCTTCCAACATAACTTCCTCTCGTTCCCCTTTATCTCTAAACCAAAAGCAAAGAGGAGACTAAACATCATAAAAATCCCAAACCCTATTGCTGATGTGATGCTGAGATGGTGGGATTTAATACCCAAATCATTGACATCTTGGAATTTTCTAAGTTACTTTGCCAACAATGACTCAGCCATGTTGCATATAAACTATTTCTTACTCGTTGTTGTTTAGTTGTATTAATACACTGCTTTTCGCTTAGATATATTGTTCACTTAGATATCCCTGGTACTCTACAACATATAACAGGAAAAATAACAACACTAGAGCAGCATGTCTTCTGCAGTTTTCTGGCCTAATCCTTAATTAGGAAATATTAACATTACATTAAGATTAGTTCCTTAGTACCCACAGATTCAGGCTTGCATAATGAATGCTTTCATTACCACTGCATGACTCCTAGGGTTGAAAGTAATCCCTTTGTCCTGGACCCTCCCTCTTCTGTGCAACATACATCATAGTAGATGGTACTCCAGAAATATATTTTTGTATAATTGCATAGAAGAGAAGTTATTTCTGAAAGGATAGTAAATTTTGCATTTAAATTTCTAGCATTTCTGTCTGGCTGACTCTCCTCCTGACAGTAAAACAGCAGTGTCTTTGACACCATGCAAAACTTCCAGGTAGTTAAGTTGGAAACATTTTATTCTTCAAGCACTATGGGGTTTCTTTCCTTTTTACCAATTGCTACTCTCTTACTTCTTTTAACACTTTATAGTATTGAGCTTAAGTTCATTGCTGTTGCCATGGTTTAATCGTAACAACAGTTACAGTAGCTCCTGTGATATTTCCTTATACAATCCATGTGCTCCTTAAAATAAGTATTTTACTTCAGACAGGGGAGGTTGATTACAGAAGCAGAATGTAACGCCTAATCTTGCAAATCTGCCCCTCAGAGTTGTCAGGAATCTTGCACAGAACAGCCTGTAGGACCAAGATCTAAGGCACACATCTGTATTTTTTTTAAAAGAGACAAGTTATGACTCTCTAGTTGACCTGTAGTTTAAACAGAAGAGAAATTTCATCATGGACACTTATGTGGGGCATGTTTTGTTGTTTTTAATTTCTAGGGTGAAATAGTTAAGAAGTATACCCAGCTCAACCCTAAAACTTATGAAGACAGACTAGAATTAATTCTAAAGATGTGTGTAGAGGCTGCATCAGAGGCAGTAAACGTAAACTGCAGAATTTTGGGAGTGGGTAAGTTAACAATTACTAAATTTGTCTTTTCATCTAAGTTTTTCAACATCAAATCAAATCATTACTGATTAATTTAAAATACCTTTCTAAAACACATCTTTTGTATTTTGAGTTCATATATTATAATCTTAACACAAAAACTTTTCAAATTGTGAAAATGAGAAGCTGACTATAAAAACCTGAAGTTGCCCCAGTATGTAACAGCCATGAGAGCAAGCTGCTAAGTTAATCTAAAACTATATGTAAAATGTGTGATATATAGAATTTGTGAATTTTAAAGCTCCCTGCAGTCTCAGAATTGTGAGTCAGATGCTTAGTGTATATTGAAACACCTCTTGTTGAAACAACTGCAGCTGAGTCACCTTTCCTGTACTGTCTGTAAGCCTTACTTTACAGCCAGGATCAACTGTGCAGCAGAATCCTCAGTTACACTGAAAACACAGACTGAAAAAGCTAAAAAGTTAGATTGAATTTGCAGCTAACAGAGACAAAAGCAGCTTTTTTGTTGATGTCTGGTTTACTTACACTGTAGTAGAGTTCCCAGATAAACTGTCTGTTTATAGCAGACAAGACTTCTTCAGTTTAATGATGACTGGGAGCTTAGATACTACAGTTATTTATGAAGCTGTCAATTAATGTGTCCTGGATTTTTAAGGAGGACATAAAATCCTCATTTTAGCTGACAAATGCTCCAAAAAGAAAAGCAGCTTGCTCCAGACCAAAACTTACTTGAATTGCACAGTAGGAAGAAAAGTTAATTTCAGCTCCTTTTAGAAGTATTTTTTAAAACAAGTGTTAAGTACACAAAGCTGTAAGAAGAAATAAGTCAGTGTGAAAGATTTGATTTGAAGGTCTATCTGTTGGTTAATACACCACCCAGATTATTTTCTGTCCAAATGCTAAATCTTGAAAGCTTACAAGTTCCTGTAGAAAAGATGGGAAACTCTGCAGTAGTCACTATTTCACGCATCTAAGAACAGTTTTTAGGTGCTACTGGTTTACGGAGGTTTATATATGCGGAAAACCTTTGTTTGACATTTTACAAGAATTACATTCCTATTTGTTCTTCAGCCCCCTTCCTTCTGTGACTGCTTACTGTTTAATTATTGAGTAATAAGGGGAAAAGTTGTGCTACAGAACAAGAAATTTCTTACCTGGCTATTTTTATTAGCTGCTCTCTGCCTCATTCAGACTCATAGTTTGAATCAGAATACTAGCTGAAATTGAAAGTTCTTTTTAGAGAATTACATATATATTCCATTGGAATAATTAATGTATTAGATTCTAGTCATTTCCTTAAGGCTATAAAGATGGAGAGTTCCTATAACTTTGGTTGCGAGACTGAGCAGAAGGGCTGGACTTAATCATGGACTTTTTATCAGTAACACTGGCCTTCTCCCAGCTTAATCATGGACTTTTTATCAGTAACACTGGCCTTCTTCCAGCTATTGTAGGTAAGGGTAAAAGTAATAACCCTTGGAAGTGAATAATGAGAGAGAGCTACTGATAGAAAGAAATGGAAAAAAAGTGGTTTCCTCCTTTTAGACCTATAAACTGCTGTCAGCACTCAATATACTAGTTATGTGTACATAATTTCAATTGAAGAACTCCCACAAATACAAAACAGGTTTGCAGAGGACTCTGAAAATTATGATTTATTTTTTTCCAGTATCTTTTTGTCTTGATGATCATATAATTCTAGATTGCAACAGCTCTGCAGTTAGTTTCAAACTTGTTATTTTTGCTGGCTTTTTTCCACTCAAAACAAAGTATTTATATTAAAACAAGCTTTTTGAAAATGAGAGAAAAGTAAAACTTTAACAGGCCCAAAGAACACTAGCAGCTGTTTCTGAAGTTTTTTTTTACTTTTACAAAACACAAATTTTGAACCAAAGGAGACTCAGATCTATACACAAATGTTGCATAGAGATACTTGTGAGAGCTATCTATTTACTGCTATTAGGCAGTATTTAAGTTATCTTTTTGGAGTTGATAGTAGAGAAAAGGGGATGAAGAGATAGCTTCTGCTAATTCCCATAATCATTTACATCAATTACAGAATTATGGCATTTAGAAAAAGTAGACATGTTTTACTAAGCTATTGTTGAGTTAGCAACTAAATATTAAATAAGGTTTTGTTGTAATAAACATTTGGTTCTTAAAATCTTAGGGAGACTTTCAGACATTGACATTGGGAATGTAATTTCTGTTAGATACTTTCTGACAGGTTCTCAGATTATTTGTTCCTTAAAAAGTGAGATTTTTGGGAGTCTTACAGCTTTAATATTCAATTAGGCTGCTTGTCTTGTAGCTTTTGTGCAGCGTTCTATTACAATATTAACCCTGGGACTCTTTCTTTTCTTAACATCCTTAGATAAGTGACATAATTATATAATCTCTGTACAAGAATAGTAGATAAATGTTCAGACTTTGTTGTCTAGAGCTAAATACCTCCATAATAGAGTGGCTTACTTTTCAGAGGTCCTGACAGAGTCCATCAACTTTGGAAGCCTCTCCAGCTAGAGAAAACTGGTTTGGCTAATAGTGCCTATTATTAGCCATTATTCTGTCCAGTAGACAAATCTCTGAACACAGTCTTGATTTTCCTGGAAAACAGTGTATTTTTAAGTAGAAATTACTACTCAAAGTCCAGTGATTAGTCATGCTTTATCTTGAGAGTTACAGCAAATTTCAGGACACTTGTACTGTTCCAGGGTTTGAACAATTTATTTTGTACAGTCAGCTATTTTATGTCTTTCATATATGACTAAAAGGAAACACAAATACTAAATGATTTGCTGCCATCTTGCCTGAAGTAGGAACATAAACTGTCTGACTAACACGGACCATTACCAATCTAGTTAGTCTTAACATACTGGGTGCATTGTGATTAGAGCAATGGAGTTGTAGAAATTATCTTTGTCAGAAATTGCACTGCCAGTAATACTTAGAAAATTTTACTTTCACACTGTGGTTCAAAGCATACTATTAGAAATAAAAATATTTGTCATTGTGAGGAGAAAACCAGATCTTTTACTTAAAGTATTACACAGACTTAGTTTTGATTTTTCTCCCCTGTGTTTCTGGGACTTAGGTATTTCCACAGGTGGACGGGTAAACCCCCGAGAAGGAATTGTGCTTCACTCTACAAAACTCATTCAGGAGTGGAGCTCTGTGGATCTCAGAACTCCAATATCTGATGCTCTGCACCTGCCAGTCTGGGTGGACAATGATGGAAACTGTGCTGCTCTAGCAGAGAGGAAATTTGGTCATGGAAAAGGAATAGAAAACTTTGTAACACTCATTACTGGTACAGGTGGGTATGTTATAGTTCAATGAAACCCAAAGTCAACATACCAGCACTATCATTCAGAGGCTCAGCTGATTGTAAAAGCATAAACACCAATGGTGTGCCTGCAAAACTCCAATATATTAGGTTCTTAAAGAGAAAATCCTTTTGCACTGTAGCTATTTGTTTCTTTTGGGGTACTTTTTAATTTATTCAGTAAAATGAAACCTTTTGCATAGTATAAGCTTCTTGATGAAAGAAGTTCTGCTGATACAGCTATGCAGGCAAACCATTTTTTTCAAAATAAGGACCATCTGAGCAACTGTAGCTGGAATAATTTTGGTTTTTTCAGCTTTATAGCTTAATTCTCTTCCAGCTGCAGAAATACAAGTCAGACAGGATACATATCGAGAAGATAAGCATCATCATCTCTCATATTCAGTTGCTTATTATATCTCAAAAGCAAATGTGGGGTAACTTTTCTCCTTTGCTAAATATATAGTCCTTTAAAACAGTGGCACTAATAACTAGCTGATGAGTCCTCACTCAGGGTTTGGGAAAGGGCAGCAGAGAATTACAGATTTAAGTGTCCTGGCTCTTTAGTACACAGATATAGCTGTCTAAATACAGCATTAAAACATCTCCTCTGAAATGCAAAATTTTAATGCCACTTGAAAGGTTAGTTTTGTGCATAAAGAGCATGACTCACAAGCTTAAAAGATCTGTCATAGTAGTTCAGTACCCCCCACAGGCTTTTTAAGAGAAGGAGAATATATACCATTTTGATACATATATGAATAGGAGGGAGCTATAAGCTTGCTAATTATGTGTGTTGAACAGAGAAGAGTTCTTCAATTACTAGTAATTTTTGGTTTCCAGTATAGACCACTGATGCACATATTATATCTTGTCTGTGTTAGAATAAGCAAATGTCAATGTCCTGCAGAATTGGGGCCTTTAAGATACAGTTTTTATCTCTTTTTTTTCTAATTGTAGAAGTTTTCATATCTTTGCAGGAATTGGAGGTGGAATCATTCATCAACATGAATTGATCCATGGCAGTTCTTTCTGTGCTGCTGAGCTTGGGCATATTGTTGTATCTTTAGATGGACCAGAGTGCCTGTGTGGTAGCCAAGGATGTATAGAAGCATATGCCTCTGGAATAGCCTTACAGAGGGAAGCTAAAAAACTGCATGATGGTATCTATGTACTTTTATTTTTGAAAACATTATTACTAAATTGCAAAGAGAATATTACGAAAAATAGACATGCCATCTTTTTCTAGGAAATGAGTGTAGGTGTACATGCAACCAGATAGGATTCCTATATATGGCCAAGCCAGGAGCTGCCACAACCTGCATAGTACAATACAATTCTTCTTCAATGATGGCAACAACCAGGCAAGCCCCATTTGGAACCACTTGTCTCAAAATTACCAGAAGCACGTAGTAGAATTGTCTCTCCTTTTTAAGAATGTTGTAAGGTAATCTGACAGGCATTCTGTGAGGTTTGGTTTCACGGTGGTTGTCTTCCAGCAATGCTTCTCAGTCTTAGATAAGTTTGAGAACATTTGTATTTTATTTTATTAACTTTTGGCGCTGACAAGACTAGTGAATTACAGTAGTATATGTGTTTGAGTTTGATGTCCTGCTTCTACAAGCAGTTCCCTGAATAATAAGGACATGACCACTTTGGCTGAACTTGAGGCTAGACAAATTGCTCAGGATTCAGGCTTCACTGTACAAGTAAAAGAGATGTAAAGATCTTAACTGCCTGTTTGTCACCTTCCATTTCTTAACACATCACTGTGTTTTGCTCTTGGCTTTCTCTCCTGCTCTTCAAACAGAGGATCTCCTTTTAGTAGAAGGAATGTCAGTGAAGAAGGAGGAGGTTGTTAGTGCTGCACATCTCATTCAAGCAGCTAAACTTGGGAACACAAAGGCAGACAGCATTCTCAGAACAGGTGAGAACATAGGCCAAAGTATGGAACCCTCCCATGATTGAATTTTTGGGGACACAGAAATGGTAATGCACTGTAACACTAAAAACACAACTCTACACAATGGAGACCTCCCTATATTAAGTTACTAATCATAATGAAATGTTAAATATCAATGTTAGAGGAAATGTGAACAGAAGTGTGTATTAGAAGTCTCTGTTCCAAAAAATGAGAACATGAAAAGTTTCTGCAAAGGTCAGCTTTAAAAAAAGTGAGGTCTCAGTCTTCTCATATTGGAAAATTTGGTGACATTTCATTGTAGGCAAGTGAATGGCTAGTCAGAGCAAGCAAATGCAATTTACATATTACTTTACATGTGATATTTTACTGTTTTGCTAGCTTTAAACACAGACCTCTTTCTCTTATAATGCTTTTCTCTTACCTTACAAGAGGGGTAATGCATTGCTTTGTATTTCATATCTGTATCACTGGATAATGCATTATTGTGCTATAAAATTGCCTTTTTTTTCTTTTACTTTTGAAAGAAAAATTAATGGCAAACTCATATTGTCTGATAACATAAACTCAAACCTGTCTGTCATATGGAATAAAACACTTCCCTGAGATTGTAATTTCCTGCAAACAGACCTTTTTCAACATCTGATGCTGGGACTGCTTTGAGTATTCTACCTGATTTCTTTTTATTTTATCTTTTCACAGCTGGGACAGCATTAGGCCTTGGAGTTGTGAACATTCTGCACACCATGAACCCCTCTCTTGTGATCCTTTCTGGAGTTCTAGCTAGCCACTATGTTAATGCTGTCAAAGATGTGATAAATAGACAGGCTCTGTCCTCTGTTAAAACTGTGGATGTGGTGGTCTCAAATCTAGCAGATCCTGCTCTTCTTGGAGCTGCTAGCTTGGTACTGGATTATACTACACGTAGAATATCCTAGGTACCTGGAAGAATTGTAGAAATTCAGATTCCTAGTGGGTGGAGGGAATACTTTGCCCAAAGTTTTTCTTTGATGAAAGCAGCTACTGAATCAGAGTAGTGTTCTGAACAGTTAGTGACTACTTCAGCATTTTCTAATTGAGCTGTTATCTTTTTGTATTTTTGCTAAATTTCATCTCACTTCATAGGAACTAATGTGCAACTCTGTTGTTTTTAATCACCACTGTTGGTAAGCCCGTATGTTGTTTTTAAGGGCAGCTGAATTATTTATGAGCATATCTTGATGTATAGTGGGGAATATGCATATGTTGTGTCAAATTAGAACTAATATTTGGGGATCCGTATCTCATTTCCCACCCATGTGAAATGAGAGGTCTACAATGTGACCAGCTTTTCAGTTTACAGGCTTCCACCCACAAAGTAAATATGATGTAATCGCCAATAGCAGGTAGTCATTTCAGTGGGTGGAAACAAGGGAAGTTGCCTCTACAATCAAAAAGGCTGCATTTACAAATTGTGGTTCATGGAGGACTTGGTGGAGGCAGTTATTACATAATTTTTAGAAGGCAGAGTTCCATTTTAGAAGCTTTGCATATGATCATGGTCTAGTGGGCTTACAGTCTGCAGAGCAGCCCAGACATACCAACAAGTAGCAGTGAGCATCTCTGTCTTCTGGCTATGGCCAACAGTCAATTTTTGAATTGTATTCCTGGGGCGGCACTTAAGGCTACTCAAAGCTTTCTCTGACAAAGTAGCAGAGAGGGGACTCTCTATTTGATACTCATCTGAAATTCAACTATGTGGCACACCCGAGCATAAAGACTTTACCTTGCAAGAAATCTCTTCCACTGCAGAGTGACATAGTGCATCTCCTCAGCAGTTCTGGTGACTGCAGGTACACTGTTCTTGTCCTGCATTCACCATCAGCTCACACGATTGAAAGTCAAATCTAAGCCTTGTCCTCACCTTCAAGACAGTCAGAAGCCTAGGAGCAAAGTGTGCCCAATACCAGTGAAGACTTGCCTAGGTAAACCATGGTGTATGTTTCTTTAACTAGGTCTTAATGATACACAGCTGTCTTTATCCAGCTGCTTTTTAGCACACTTTCAAGATACTGCAGTAATGACAACTATTTGACACAAGGAGAAACACAAAAACAGACCCATCAGATCAGCTGTCCCAGACAGAAGATACCTGTAGAGGAACAATAACAATGACAAGACCATCTCCTGTCCTGCACTTGCACTTCATGGCCTATTTTGACATCTAACTCAGCCACCACTGATTATATTCTCAGAAGCCCAGTAATATACAGGGGAATTAAAGGGGCTATTTCTACACTGACTCCTTCTCCAAACAAAATAACAATGTTCTGCAACCACTTTCCTCTGCCGTACAATAATCTTGGATTGAATAGCTGCTAGTATAGTGAACCACACTATGGGCTAATTTTGGGATATAATCTACACAAGTTGTTTCCACTTCATCCTCTATTCCACAAGGAATGCTTGCAGAGAACTCACATCTTCATAGCAGACTTTAGAAATAGCACCCAATCTCCTTCTTGATGTCTCCAGGAATAATTTTGCAGCCTCTGTACCACAGTTTTTCTCAGAATCGGCAAATACTAGCTCTTAACCATTTGCAGAGTTGTAGGAGGCTTTATGTCACCGGGGGTTCTTAGTTTCTTTTCCTATGTGTCTTGGTTTACTTGGTGATTCCAAGTAACTTCAATAGCAGAGCGGTCAAGCAGGTCCAAGCTTAAGAAATGAGCTTTCCTCCATGAGCAGGTCAAGGAGAAATCAGCTGTCTTCTGTGGTGATAGCAGCTCAAGAGTAACAATATTGAGCTTCCAACAGAGACAAGCACTGTCATTTGATCTTTTCATCCTCCAGTATCACAAGGAATGCCTGACTAAAAATGGGACCAGGCTTTTCCTTTCCAGACCTTTCCTTTCCTTTCCTGAAGCTAGGATATTTTAGATATCTTGGACTCCAGATATGTTTTTCCCTACCAGCTGAAGAGAAGGTGCAGGCATAGAGAAAACATGAAAGACTAGAGCACATTTGTAAAGTTTTACTCTGAACACCTTTAACATCTAGTCCTCTTAAGAAAATGTTTTTTCTGTCAACTGTCTGAGAAGCTGCTGCATATATGTAAGAGGTGCAGAAGCCCTTGCAGTTTTTCCTGAGACATTTGTGGGTTTATAAAAATCAAAAAGAATAAAAAACTCATAATAGTGATTTTGTTTGTTTCTCCTTCCCTGTTCAGAAACCTCCTTTGCACTTCAGGCACGTTATGGTGGACGAGAGGTTTTACGGACAATTGTATGTAATTCCAGGGGCAGTGAACATCAGCTCTTCACAGAACATGTGTCTTGTTACTTGATGCTGGTCCTGTGTCCTTTAGAGCAGCCCATACCATGAAAGTCGTGAGCTCCAGTGAGGGCAAACCAGCCTTTATATCCATTACTGGGAGGGAAGAAAGGAGACAAAAGCACAAGACAACAGCTGAACTCTTTTTCTCCAGCTATTATCAGCATTTCAGAGCCTAAAGCAGTAGTGCCTTTTTGTTACCTGCATTGGCAGCATCTGCTAATAGTACCTGTTGTAGAAAGAGGTTTGGTTTTACAGTGTCCCTGCTAAGCACGTACATTATTGCAATTCTGCTGAAGTCTTAACAAGAATGCCACTGTCCAGGTTGCTAAGCAGAATTGCATGTGACACTCAAGTTCAGGCAGGAGACCCTCATGGGCACGCATGTTTATAATTAGCATTGCAGAAGCAAGTACCAGCAGTACTTAGAACTGCAGAGTGCTAAAAGGTTGGAAGGTGACTTAAAACTGGAGTTCTTAGTGCTGTAGCTTATAATAATTTATGTAACCAATGTAAGACCTCTGTCAGTACCTATACTGCATTGCTCCTCATCCTTGCATCTGGTGAAAAGATGGTTTGTCCACAATAGCTCAGCCTAAGCACAGAAGCCCACCCAGGCAGGACTTGGGACCACTAGGAGACCAGTTGAGTTTTGCTAACTATTTTTTACAGATCATTGCTGATGCTTTGCAATCCATGTAGCTGATCAGTACAATATTGAGGTTTGGAATTTCTTTTTGGTCTTCTGAGCAGCAAGTTTAGTTGTTCAGTATTTTAAGAAGTCTTTGATCTGCCATCCAGCTGCTCAGAGCAAACAAATGCCTCAGCCATTCTGGGAAGCACTGTCCTTCCTCCACTTAAGTGTATCAAAACTGTCAGAAGGACATACTACCAACAGAGGCACTGTCAAGTTTCTGTCACGGAAACACATGAGAGGAAGTAAAGTGCAGACGGAGTTTATACTCTATTTAATCTGCATCAGTGAAATCTGATCTCTATGTCCCTTTACAAATGCTGTAGAGCATTTACAGGCATTAGTAAAGGTAGAACACCTGGATTGTACAGCCCTTGAACCATTTGAGATAATAGTTTGGAAAATGGTTTAGCAAAAGCACATTAGAATTAGTGCTTTGTCAGCTGAAGTGCAAGTGCTAAAGCCATGTATTCAGTAGAGTTGTTTTAGTCCAGCACCAAGCTATGTTTATTTCATAATCTGAAAGCAGATTTTGCACTGTGGACACACTGTGTTTTAGTAACAACTAAAAGTGCTCATGAGATGCTGAAGAAGACACAGAAAGGCAAGTTCTTAAGCCTTAAGTTTGCACATACAGTTGTAGCACTTCTGGGTTGGTTCTTTCAGCAAGTTCACACAAAACAAGATAAAACTGTTTACTTTGCTGTGGTGCCCAAACAACCCACTGCTTGTACACTGCAGTTTGGTATAAAATCAGACAAAGACGACTTTTTTCAGATTGAGCAAGACAATGAGAAGACTAATCATACAGCCAGTTCTTTCTGCTGCTGTCATAATTGAGGGAATCTTTTGGGCTCACAAACCTCCTGACTTCATACAGAGCCTGTATCCTTAACAAACCACAAATTACTGTTAAGCTCTTACTGCTAACTGAAGAAAGATCTGCATGCTTGAACGCACACATTTTTTTTCCCATTAGCCTAAAAAGAAAGAACGCATCTCCACACCACTTTCACCTTGCTGGTATTCTTAGACCAACATTGCTGTAACTCTCTAGCTGCACGTTCCAAATACTGTCTTCCAGCTTTTTCTGCATGAAGCACATTATGCAGAAATCTTAAATGCAAATGAAGTGCTATATTTGTGCTTAATTGGAAAGTGCATTAAGACTGTATTTAAGGTAAAATTTTGAAGAAATATCCTGATTTTTTTCAAAGGTCCCCTTCATTTCAATTTCACAAGCCTGCACTTCTTAAAAAGCTAGTAAGATTTTACCTCATGCATACTTCATGCCCTAAGCCAGGTAAAATTTCTGCACATGGTAACGAGCTGTGACCAGTAAACAGCCACATGAAGCAAGAGATTAAACGTGTACTTGTAGCACAGATAAAAAAATCCTATGAGATGGGACAGTGTGGTGATTAACCAGTTCCATAACTCAGTGTGCAGGAACCCCTCTAATCTGCTGATCTTCCAAATTCCAGTAAATTCAAATCAACATTTTAAACATTGTATATTTAACACAGTGGACTTTTCTTTATTAAATTACCAATGCATTTTAGAAGCCTTTGTTTGTAGAGCTTTGGGATGAGTAGAAGTTTTCAGTCAACGTGAATGCGTAATTGGTCAAGGCCAGGATTGAGTATCAGTATTCTACAGATTTGGTCTGTGCTTCAGTCCTATTAAACTCACCTGTGGTATCCCTGTGAAGTTCTGAAAATATTTTCCTGCTTTAGTCTTCCATGGAATTAAGCTTCCAGACCTATAGTCTACTTTCATCACCACTCATCAGTAGCTTTTGAATACACTTGCAAACGTGAGAGTAGCTCCAGTCACTATAGACAACAGTAAGGTACAGTCCTATTGAAGCCCAGCTGGCAACCATTTATTCAATATCTTCTTCACCAAAGGGACACAGCTGCTAGTCAAGACAGTTGCTATGCGGCAACTCCTTGAACCTTAGCAAATTTTAATCTGCAACCCTCTTCAAACTGTCTGAATTAACCCTCCAGCTTGTACACAAAAGCTATTAAAGCAACTCTGCTACACATTAGTTAAGCTACTATATCTTTGATAAAAATGGTGAAATGATGTATGAGACTGAACAGACTATTCTTCAAGATAGACAGCTGAGGTAAGTCTTACCAGAGCAAGGCTAGAATACAGCCCCTGTGAATGCTGGGTGAAATTAGAGAGCCAAGGAAGCAGAACAGAGATTTTCTGGATCAGTTTGTTTCAAATTCAGCCACCTTGGCAGATAGAGCTCCAACCCAGTAGATGAGCAGCAGTTAAGAGTAAGTCTTCCTTTCTCTTGCTCTCCCAATCTCCAGTCCACCACCCTGGTGGGAGACAGTGTCTGCAAGAGTCAGTAAGGACAAGGGACAAAGTTCAAAACCATCCCAACACCCTCTGCACAATGGGACTGCATGTATGAAGCCAGCATTGAATACACAGCAGAACAGAATATGCAGTAGAATATCAAAGGCTTTAACTACTCAGTGCCCTGTACTATATTTTTAGGTCTGTGATCTGTGGCTGGAGTGACAGCGGAAAGCTACACAGAACTGCTTACCTGCAGAAGGCAGTGTCCTCAGTTCTGCTAGAAGAGGGATAAGCTCCTTAACAAGCCTGCTGCTCCAGTTTCCTAGAGCTTCTATCTTGTGTGATAAATTGGATAGGGAAGCAGTTTTTAAACTAAAGCGCTCAAGAGCTTTAAGAAAGCTTATGAAGACAAGTAGGACAGCCTCTCAGAGACCAGGAGCATTGCTGGCTGGGCAGTCACCAGCAGGGTGAAATCACTAGCAATTAAGAGAAATGTTTGCTCACACTCAATTAAAACACCCCCTGTCAAAAGGGAGCAGAAGAGCTTAATTCATCCAAAGTCAACACATTTTGCTGTTTAACAAATCTTTAATATCAGTAATGTGGGAAGTGACATCTCAGTGCACAACAGCACAGAGACTACAGTTCTGGAGGTTCTCCCATTTCAGACACAGACAGGAAACATAACATGCAATCAAACAATGATCAGCTCTAGATACATCATGAGGTTTGGTCCAAAAAGAACACTGAAACAATTAATCCAATTACTGCAAACATAGCTTCTCTGAGTAAGGTTAAGATATTGCATTTGTAGTGTTTCCATTTTGCTTTCCTTCAGCGAACCAGTGTAGCCTGCTTGAGTGAGATGAGAACTGAACGCATGCGGGACACATCTTTTGCCTGCTTATTAGACTTGGGATTAAAGTCACAGAGCTGAGCCACACGTTCCCACTCAGTTCCCGGAAAAATGTCTTCTGCATCATTCACAAAGGCTTCTTCAGCTGCCCTAAAAGCAATGCAATGCACCTTGCATTAATGCTCAACACATAAGGCACTCCTTCCTTCTTATGGGATGCAGTTTCTTATGTTTCATGATCTGACAACTGCTTGTGGACATTATGGCTACTTAAGCTCCCACTGCCCCAACTCTGGAGATGAAAGTAGGTTGCAGTAGTATGCTATGCACAAGCAGTGCAGAGGATTGCTGTGTAAAATGTTGGAATACAGGTGTTTGGATTTAAGAATAGTTATTGAGACTTTGCCTAGGGAGTCACCACACAAACTGCCAGGAAGTAAGGTACTCCTATGTAGGCATTTTATTTACAGATAAATTCTCAAGTGTTAACTAGTTAAGCCTCTGCCCCTTGATGGATTATATTGAACAATTGCCAACTGGAAATTTACAAGTACGTACAAGCAGGTCTTAAAACAGATTACTTTTAAGGATTTAAATCAGCCTCAAGGCCTACAGGCCATCATAAAACTATCTCCTGATGATTCCCAATGTTCTAATGAAGCAGCATGAATCAGAAGGAATTTGAGTCATAAATCCCATGCTTGTGGGTGCTATAGACTAAAGCGTATCTTGGCAGAGGGGATGGCTCATCTGAGGTCAGCTCACAGGATAAACACATTTCCCCTGCTCTCACCCTAAGGAGACTCTAAGGAGGCTTTGTGCATTATGTACAGGTTAGTGCTAGGGGCTTCCCAGCTGTGTGCTTTTGGCATTGCTATGCTGCCAACAGCAATGCTTCAATGCATGGGTTATACTCCATGTGTCATATATATATATATATACATACACACACACAGTTTATGTGAACTGTGGGACCCTGGTAGCTGCCTGAGTGCAAGAGCAGTAAGCATCAAGAGATAAACCAAATCCAGCTACGCCAACAAGCAGTACAGAAAAAGCAATGAAGATGACTCTCCCATGAAGGTTCAGCACTGTTCACAGGAATGATAAGGGTTACAGACACCACTGAAGACAAGGGCCACTACAACACTGCTACTTTATGTGATATGACAGTTTTAAGAGGCAGTGAAGATTTTTTTACTTAACTGTTCTAGGCTGTAGCAAGGATGATTTATGTTTGTGCTTAAAGGTGAAGAAAAAAAAAGAAACAAGGAGAGAAAGTTTAAAGTCAGATATAGAAAATGAGAATGAATTTAATGCAGATGATCAGCTGTCTGAACATGCACTAGTAGCTTAGCCTACATTCAGAAAACAGGCTGCCAGTTTTATTCTGCATCACTTATACTGCATATTTGCATTGGATATATGAAAATAAGGATTTTATTGAAAAAAAATCCACCAAAATCAACTCCAGGAGACTTCAGAAAAGTCAAACACCACCTGTAACTCCATCATTTTACAAGTTTCGGTTTACATCCACCTACAGTTACGTAGGTAATGAATTCCACTTTGATATTAATGCACTCAAAGCCACAACATGGCTCACCAATACACTTTCTAAAGGTGTCACCTTAGAATCTGTGATATAGCCATCTTTCAATTCAAGTCTACAAATTAAAGGAAGAAATTAAAACATATGAACAAGCCAATGAACATTGCAATCCTTTCACCCTGTGGAAACTAGCACATTCATCGAGGCTTGAAAGTCATGGCTGTATTCATTGATCCGTTACGTTGGCAAAATGTCTATGCAGAGCCGTACCTAAATGTTCTCCCAGCAGCTAGTGCTGATTTTTCCAATACCACCTTCTTGTACTTTTCATCTGTTCTATGATAGCACCCTAATTCTATATGCACGCACCTCTTCTACCCTGATTTACAGCAGGTGATTCCATTCCACCTTCTTTGGCTTGCATAGCTTTAGGTGCAAGCATTTGTTTAATATTTTTCTTATTATGTAGGCAAATGAGCACAGATCAGGAGCTCAATGCCTATTGCTGAGAATGCAGAGTTAAACATTTTGCTTCTCTGTGGAAGTGCCTAGGACTAAATACAGCACCCATATAAGACTGCAGACACTAACCCACATACCCAACAAAGCAGCTTGCTAAGCAGTGTTTACTGGCCTGGAAACAACTGTAAACCCCTACATCTAAAGACTACAGAAGTCTTTACCAAAATTCCAGTGGTATGTATACTTTATGACCTACACTGAAAGTGCTGGATGTTCTGCAGTATAACATGCAGTAAATGGGATTCTTCCAGGAAAACTGCACTTAATACTACAGATCAGTCAGTCCAAAAAGTAAAGTACTTATATTAGCTTATACTGCCCTGAAATATTCAGAAGTCAGACATTAAGCACTATTTCTGATCCTCCTTATTACCTAGCTGACTAGCAAACAGAATTAGTAGTTAAGCAACATACACATAACCAATCACGTCAGCAAAGGGTTGTTTGTAGAAAGCTTCATCTGCCACCCTAGGTAGCAAGTAGTCCAACAGGCAGGCAAGCAGGCAGGAGAAAAGAGAGAAGGATGAGAAGTACAGAACACAGTTGAAGGCAGTTTTAACAAGCACAGTAACCTTGTATCACCTAGACTTACTGTAACTGGGAAGCAGCTACCACATGGAATCTATCAATTAAGCCACTGACTCAGAGGGGAAACAAAAAAGCTCTGCTATATCCTAGAAGTTGGGACCTGCTGGTTTAGGACTAGAGTCCCATGTTAGCATTAGGCTACTTCCAGTGGACAGAAACTACCATTAGGTGAGAGATATCACCAGGCTGATGAAAATGCCAAACACTCCTGTTAACTCCATTTGTCAAATGGACCCTGCTCCAGAATGCAAACCCTGCACTAAAACACTGGCCACAATAAAACTATGGGGGTATCATGAGCTCTGGTCACCAACTAAGAAGAGGGTCAATCCTGTTTCCCTTTCTTGGTCCAACCAAAATACTGCACCTCAGTAAATGGAAGTGTCAAATCCATAGTATTTTTTTTAGAAAGTGTAAGCCTCCCTTGTTTCTTTAGTAGGAAACAGAGTCTACCTAGGACTCTCTACTTACTCAAGGCAAGCGTGCTGGTCATTTCGATAAGAAAAATGGTCAAAAAAAACACTTCATCTTGAACTCTGTGAGTTCCCCAAGTATACAGCAGCCCTGATTACCTGGATGCTGGCAACCCTAGGTCAGAAGTGGAGATCTAAGTGGTATTAAGTCAGTACTATCATATTTACCTTTACGTAGCTTGAAGTCAAAATTCCACAGGGAACCCCTAAGGGGCTTAACTAGACTAGCAGCCAAGCCATTAGTTTCTGCCTCAGGGCCCATAATTAGACAACTCAAACACAATGTAAGTTAGAGTTTAGTTCTTCACTAGCAGAACCGAGGTTATTTTCCAAATGCTTCCAGAAGTAGCCAAAGTTTTTAAGATATCTAATAAAATAACTAGTAGCAAAGACTAACCAGAAAGCCACTTCCATGTATTCTAAAGATAGCAAGTAAGACTGCTAGTCTCAAGGTAAGTAATTACAGTCTCTGAAGACCTGTACAGCTAGTAGGATGCAAACAAGTGGGTAGACTAAAACTTTTTCTGGCCATGTGTTCAAACTTTGTATCTTAAGGAATCTTCAGTAATTCTGCTTTCTCTTCCTATTCCTGGACATTTAATCTAAATTCTAAGAAAACTAAAAAAATATAGCCTACCACTGGAGACCCATTTCTTAGTAGGAGAGGTTATTTTAATGATCTGAAGGACTAGTGCCTTAGGACACACTAGAAGTATTCTAGCCTCTTTCCCCCATTACTTTAATATCTAGTACCATAACTCTTCAGATGGCTGGAGAAACCTTACCTGTTGCTTGCTTTTGTTTTCTGGAGCTTTTCATCTTGCCTCACATACCACTCCTCCAACTCCTTTATTGCTTTCTCTTTCCATTCTGCTTCCTGCTTTCGTGAGTTTGCATCTGAAGATTTAAGAATTTGTCAGCCATGTTTGTTCCAGCTGGTTTTTTGCTAATATTTCAGATGATGGCTCAGGATGCACTCTAGTGCAGACAGTTTCTTGATCTACTCAGATAAGTGTTAGCAGATTTCCTGATTTAGGCCATGAGAACTCTAAATACCATGAACATTCAGAGGATTAGCTAAACAGAATGCCTGCACTGCATAACTGAGACAGTCCACAGTCCTTCAGTTTAAGTTAGGCATTTGTAGACTAATTCAGATGCAGTAAGTCTGTTGGCCTGACAACTGTTCAAAAACAGAAACAATCACCTTGCTATGCTAGTGCTAGAACAAAGCTCAGAAAAGCCTCTGTGCTTAGACCATGTGATGGAGCCTGGCACTCAGCATGCTTTCACACTCAGCCTATAGTTCACAACAAGCTCATTTGCTGTAACTAGCCCAGAAGATGAGAGACAGGCTCAGCTCCATCCAAAATCACATTGTACAGAAGGTTCCGCCCTAACAATTTCAGGCAAAACCTCCTCCCTAATGTAGCTGCAAAGTCTGACAGTTTGTAGGCTTCTTAGAAGCTGTCCACACGTAGTATCACTGCATTTCATAGCTGTATTTATTTAGTTACTAGTCCATTACTTAAGTAATAGATTAAGATCTGTGTGACAACAGATGGCCTCAGCAATTACAAAATGAGCAATCTTTATCCTCTGAAAAAAGTGCTGATGGCTGCAGTATTTATTCTTCTGCTGATAAAAGCTGTTCCTTTTCTGTAAGCTTATTTGTGAGTAAAGGGCAGACCACATGAATACTCTTAAGGTTCAGAGAGCCACTTGCTTTCTGACTCCTACATCAGTATTAAGTCTGCTTACTGGAAGACTCATCAAGACTCGCTGTTCAAACTCAAGAAGCATGTTAGATTCCCAAGTGCCAGAAGCCATGGTTGAGAATTCTGCTTAAGAAGCTACCACTAAGCTGCTCACAAGCAAGAACACTACTGCAACAAACACCCTCCTTACCAAGTTGCTCCAGGCGCTCCTTTTGCTCTTCTCTCCACTTACGAATACTCTCCGGTTCTGACTGCAGTCGATCTGCTTGGGATATGGCAGCATAGGAGTCTGTTGGACCATTACTCTCCTTAAAGGGAAGGAATAGTAATGTCATTTATACGTAACAAGTGAATATTTCAGATAACTGCCTGCAAGCTATGTAAAATCAGACTCTGAACTGAGTGCATAACACAATTATCTAATGCTATACCACATTTCCACCATTAACATGGAAAAATGGCTTGCCATAAATTACAGCAGGATTGAAGCAAATTAGTACAGGACTGCCTCTAGCAATCAGTGATCAAACACAAATTCAAGTTGACTGGGAAGTCAAACTGCGCCAGAGCCCTATGCCTGGAGAAAGCAGAAGACAATGCCTAGCACCTCACTATGCAGCTGTAGGCCTAGAGATCCTCCAGTTCATTTCACCTTAAATTTTTTCTGAGAAAGTAACTTTTTTTTTTACAGTTTTGTGCATAGGAGTTTAAAACATTCTCTGTAACTTGTCTACTTCAGAGACATTTGTGAACTTAACAGATACTAAAAGACAATGTCCTTTAAAGACATTACAGAATTTGGATTGCTGTATACAGCTTAGTACACAAGCGGCATTTCAACATTTAAGCATCAGAACAGTGTGAATAGTAGCATACTTTTTACTCTGCAACAGCTGAAAGACTTGCAATGAATAGGGCTATCATTTATACACCAGACTTGCAAAGCTAATGAATATAGTTCTTTTTCCACAGAGGATACTCCAAGTCCAGCAACTTTTATTGGTTCACCCTACTCTTAACAGACCTAAGAAAAACCCCTCCTTCACAGTACCAGATGGATTGGAGCGAATGACAGATTTGGCTGTGTCTTGCCCCTCTTCAGGCCTCCTATAGCCCTCAATGAAGGGAATAATGCAAAGAGAAGGAGCTAGGCTGGTGCAACAGCACCAGGCTTCCCATTCAATACAAAACAAAATTAACTGGCCAGCTGCAGTACCAAACTAGTTACAGTTAGCTAAAAGTTACATATAGCCCATTCAGTCTCTTCTTCCTCATTAAGAAGAAGTTCTATCAACCAAAGCATATGGTCACTTAGAATTGCAAACGCAAAATCAAGATATTTCATTTATCTTCTGTTGTACAAGAAAGCACAAAGGGCCAGTAAGATACAGTTTTCCAATCGATCTCACAGCAATGGTGAAGATATAAAAATGTTATCAGCAGTGAAAGCTGTTTGTGTCTGCACAAAGCTCAGTGTTCACTTAAAACTGTATGGAGGAATAGCTTATATGCTGCCACCTTCTCAAGCATTCATTTAATCAGGGCTATGCAGCTAACTCTGATACTAGGCAATGACAATGCCTTAGACAAAATGGTGAGAAATTCAGTTACAACACAGTGAATGCCTTAGCATGCCTCATTCCTCCCTGACACTAATAAAGCAGGCATCTCCTCCTTTTGTCATTACCATGGCTGACTAACACGCTTTCATACTGTGATTGAGCTATTTATCCAGCAGCTTAATTTCATGCAACTTTATGTCACTATAATGTATAAAACATTTTCAGTCAGCTCCTTGTAAGACTCATCTTGGTAAGACAAAGACACATGAATTATCCTTAAAGAACAAGCAATTCAGAGAACTTTACACTACATAATCACTGCTTTCAGCTTACTAGTCAGTGGCAAGTCAATGTTAAGTCATACCACAGGGCCTGTCAGTCTGCTTACATTGGTTATTTCCTGGGAAGCCGTAATTCAAAATGGACTGCTGCTTTAAGTTGTCTCTAAGTTCAGAGAGGCATATTAAAAGCATTAACATTTTTATGAGCTGCGTAATCAGAAGTCCCTCTTCAGAGATGAGATAAAAGTACGTTAGAGACAAAAAATGGGAAGTATTAGTCTAGATGAAGAGCAGAACAGCATATTTTAAGTACAGAATACTTCTATCTTACCTGATAGACATCTCCATTAACCACTCCATCAACAGCACCTGTAAAGAAGTTACTGTAGTTTAACCATTTGAGAAAAGACAGAACAGCCAGATTTACTGATTTCAGTAACTTGTACAGAAAGCTCTACTAGAGTATCTAATGTGGGAGTTATGCAAATGATACCCTGCAGGGTCACTTCCTTATCTCCACACTTTTCCTGACAGGCACAAACCAAGTGAGCCATTATTCTGCAGAACCAGTAATACAAGGTCATTTCCTCTTCACGAGATCATGCTTCAGACTACCTAAGCAGAGCTGATGCTGCTGAGAAACTGCTACAGACAGTGCTCTAAAGTTATTCCCACTTTCTCCTCCCTGTCTTAGAAACTGACTACTAGACAACTGTTCAGAAGTTAAGAAGCGTGACTTAACTGTTTTACTCTCTACCTAGAAGATTTATAACTCTGCAGGCAACACTTAATAATTCTTATCCTAGTTTTGTTACCTCCTAATTCGTAATCAGCTCAAAAGATACGGCTAGCATTCCTAGCACAATCACCTTTCTGCTGCCTTCTGTGATTACATGTTTGGTAGGTTCCTACTTCAGCTGCAGCATTATTCCCTCTGAAGTGACACTGGCAGGAGCATCAGGAACAGGATCAGCTAGGACACAGCCATACGGAACATACATCAGTTGTGAGACAAACATTTCAGTTTGTGAAACTACTTAAAACCCCAGACTACGCAAAAAACACCAAGATTTTCAAAAGCTGATAAATCTCAGCAAGGCATCTCTCTGGAACAGTGCTGCATAACATATGCCTGCACAATATAACAAGTCATGTTACTACCTTTGTCTCACCCATAATGCTACCATGGATAAACTTATCACACAGAAGTATTTCTACCATGTTAATACACTTGATACTTTCAATGAAAGAAGAGACTGTACCAAAATCACCCAATAGTAAGCAGAAAATCAAGTTATTTTGCACCACCTTCTTAAATAAGATAGCTAATTCACCTAGAACTAAGAGCATTATGTTGCTGTATCCTCTATTTCTTTGTGGCTATGTATGCCTGAAATACTAGGGCCTGAGCAGTGAGGCCCTGAACCAAAGCTGACCTCTACATAAACTTCACAACCTAACAATATACCTAATATGTATTATATATATCACATATGCAAGGTACTACCTTATGAATATATGTCAATTTATAAAAGCTTTTGTTGTAATGCTTATAGAGCATTGCTGTAACGCTTGCAGTAAAATAATAGGAGTGTAACAGTAGCCCCACTCACCAAAAAGAGACATACCTATCTCAAACAAACAGACCTCCAGGTAAAAGAATGTAACAGGTGCTGACAGCTTTGTTTAGAGACACATAATCAAAGATAACCAGGCACCTTTACTTCTTCTTAACTTTTTTTCAGGTTCTGGCCAAGCAGGGAAAAAGTTAACGAGGAAAAAAAAAACCACACCAGATGTTTTTCACAGCTTAAGATATAAAGTTGTTTATTTAACTGTATAAAAGCGGGGGCCGTTTGCAGGGAAATTTGGAAGCCTCCTCTATACAGTGGACGCACTGTATAGAGACTTCACGGTTGCTGGGAGGAACTCTCCAAATCCTCACTGTAAATGGGCTCCCCAAGGACTGCGGATCTGGATGATGGTAATGTATTAATAGGGCAATTGGTGATGTATCCTTCTTAATCACTATCGCTAACTCTATGTAGAAACGCTTAGGCGCCTTACCTTATTTTATGCTTGCTATTGTAGTTCACTTATTATTTTGCTGCTTTACCTTATCTTGCTTTGCTTTCTCTGTATTAAGTTTAAAGCGATAAAATAATGAGGAAAATAAGTAAAAATAAGTTTACTTTTTTTTTTAATTTGATGCCTGTGTCCTTTTTGCTAACCCCGTCGATTGGCAAAACAATGCCCCAGTTTCATGCTAGTGTTAACAGCACAGAGGAAGCTCTTCATACTCTTTTATTAGGGAACTAAGCAAATATCATTAACTCCTTATCCCTGAGCCCCGAATAGCAACCATTAACTGTATTAGGTAGAAGACTGTAAAGTCATCAGCTCTAACATGGTAGTTAAGTCGGAAGATACTAGTCTCCAAGCATGTAGTTACTATCTTCAGTAAGGGAAGACTCAAGTTAACAAAAACTAGTTTTTCAGTTACAAGAGCCCAATATTTTATAACTAGACTCCTATATCTGAAAGATGGTAGCTGCTTGTCTGATTGCTACTCCTCTGCAAGTTACAAGAGCCAATAACTGGCTTGAGCAGCACATAGAGCTGATAGCATCTGTCTGCTTCACAGTAGCCACCCTGTGCATCACTTAACATCAATCTGGAAGCTCCCTCAAAGCAGATTTGTAGAGACCACTGCACACACACCAACTTGGGCAGTTACAGCTACAAAGAACAGTTCTACTGAACAGGTTTATGAAAACTAAAACCCACAAAGAAAACATGCTTACACTTCATTCTCCTTCAATTTAAGCCCGTCTGCACTGCATCCACATGCTGCAGCTGTTCACCTTGTTTTGATAAGGCTGGAATTAAAGCTAAACCAGGGCCTGTAACTCATATTGACATTAACAGCTTGATTAAGCCAGGTGCCCACTCTGCCTATGTGGGAAGAGCAGAGAGAGTAATCCACACATTCACACAATCAAACCTGAGACAAGTTTATTGCTATAACACCCAAGAGTGGCTAGCCTTTAAATATATGCAGTTCTCATCTCTGGAAAGAAGGCAGTTGTTTCATATGAGAGATGCCTTGGGAGCACTGACTCACCAGCTACATGACAGGGCTAATAAGTGTTCAAGAACTGTGACAATATGATTAAGTTTTCTTGTTATACCAAAAAACATTCATTAAGGTCTTCAGTACTCAGGCTGCTGAAGTAAAAGGAACAACATCATTGCTGACAACTGTGCCTGAGACCAAACAGATGTGTTTGTCTTAGGGCCACTTTTCTTCTACATGGAAACCACCGTGAATTGGCACAGAGCTAAGTGTTTCCAGAGAGCACCCAGGTCAGATGCATTAAAGGTATTAAAACAAACTTCCCATCTGTTTTAACTCCCTAGAATTTATGATTAAGATGCAGAATCAGCACGCCATCTGAGCATACTGCAAGCAGAAGATGAAATGGCACTGGACCAGCATGCCGTCATATGCCAATACAAGTATGCTAACTGGAACCAGAACAATAGTCTCTCATTTCAGCTCTTCTGTCTCAGTGTTTGTATAATTCAGTATGAAGTGTAGAAAAACTATCTTCTTGCCAGCCTTCACCTCAGTAATCAATGCCAGTTGTGTATCAGGTTTCTTTGTCCACAGAAACATGTTGTTTCATACTTGACTCCCCACAGAAAAAGCCCAAATACTTTTACTGCTATAATCATGTTTTCATCAGCCATGAACAATGACAGCTCTCTACTGGCTTCCAAGTCCATACAATTCTATCACAGTATTGCATCTTGAAGCTCCTTAAGTTAACATTTGGAACTATTCTAGTTAGCAATGACCCATATTCCTTAGTGTTTGCTTCTGAACTTAAGATAAAACTTTATTTCTAAGGATACTGTTGCAAAGAACAAGTCCAAACATCTACAATTCCATAACACATGCTGACAATAGGGTAATAATGAACTTCCATACCACAACACAGATAGTTTTCAGAGACTGGAAGGGTTTGGAGAGGATACGCCATATCAGTTACTTTGCATTCATGGAGGAAAGAAAACATCAAGCTTGCCAGAAACAGACAGCGAGAATCAGTGCCTTTTACATGTACTACAGCTCATGAAAGAAAGGGCTGGGTAGCTTGAAGATAAATACAACAACAATTATGTCACTTCAGTCCTACAAGACAACATATGGCTTCAGAGACTTATCACAATGATGATCAACTACTCTGAAGGCAACTACTTGCGTTAATACCAGACTCGGTACTGCTTGGCATAAAAGGAAGTTTGCTTAGGCCTGCTCACTAGCATCTCTGAAGTCTTACTCTCAATGCAGAAGATGACTGCTATCAGAACAGTCAGAGGCAGGACTCTGCAGAGGTAGCTCTTCTAACACAAGTCCAACCGTTTCCTAACACATGGATTAGGTCCTCCTATCTAGCTGTGCTTTGGACAGTAGCCTCATGAAGAAGAAATTAGCTTTTATGTATGGTCACATTGAAGTATATTTATGAGCTACTTTCAGCATCTCTTTTAAACAGTAAGTACTCTACTTCTTCATTGTTACTTTGCATGAAGTAGTAGCTATAGTTAAAGCAAAGAAGAACAAACCAACTTTAATATACTGTGGCATAAGGTTAAGTAATTTCACCACTCAAGGCCTTGTTTCCCATCCTTTTTCTTTTGGGCACAGACCACACTTCCCCTTCACCTACCTCTCATCTGCAAGAGGATGAGAAAAAAGAATCTTCTCCAAAGTTTTTGTTTAGATGGTTATGCAAGAAACTGAGGAAAAAAAGGTTTTTCTAGCCATAACTCATTCTCATATCTGTGTGCAAAATAAAGGCAAGCAAGTCAGGAAGAGTGCTTCTTTCCCGTGTTTTAGTGCCAACCTGCTGTCATACCAAAACCCGTTAAGAGTTCCCTCATTCTCAATATAATCAATAGGCTAGTACTAGACCGCATCTTCCTCTGCCATAATGCTGCGCCATCAGAGCTTCTGTAACCTCCCAATAGATACAATATCCTCTTGTAAACAGAAAAATAGGGTTTTCTACCATGAGCTTCATAATGCAGTATCACCACAAGGCAGCAAATACAAGTTAAACAGACACCAACCCTTTATTATACCTTTCTCAGTCCAACCTTATAGTGCTCTGAATACTGATTGCATAGCAAATTCAAAAAATACATATCAAAAAATTACAACCCTGACCACGGCAATATGAATTTATGCTGAAGTGAGACACATGAGCTTAGCAACATTCTGTCATTCCCCCCACACTCACCCAAATCCAGCATTACTACAATTAACAGAAATATACACTAGTATCAGTTTCCTGATATTAACAGTTCATGGAGTTTACTACTGTCCATGTCTAACCTTTTCTAAGAAGCTGCAATATAAAAGCTGTTTCTTGCATGAAACACGATGTTTCTTACAAGTGTATTTCAAGAAGCTGGTGACTGCTTCTCACAGTATGTGAAATTAAGATCTTCAAACTTGAGAGATGCCTGAGTTACGACTTTTGGCCTAGTATATAGAAAGAAAACTTATCCAACAGACCTGTAAATAAGGAGTTCAAATACGTTACAGTCAAAAAAAGTAAAACTACAAATTCCTGATCATGATCCTTAAGGATTTACATAAAAATTCACCCATTTAACTTAAATTACAAAACCGTTTGATAAACTAACATGCACTAGAGACTGTCTGATATTTGTTAGAATACCGATCAGATGATAAGAAAGCTCAAACAAATTGCAACAGAAGTCCTTAGTTCATTTGTCACCACGCCTGAACCAGTACATTTTGCACTGCTGCAGTCTGCACTTTTTAACAAGGAGGGAGTGAGTGCAGGGTCTGACCATCAACAAACGGAACTTCAATCAAAAAACAGGACGACCAAAAGTCCCCAAACACAATCTGCTATGCCTATTTAACAGGCCAGAGCATAAATGCAATCCCAGTGGACACAAGAAAGCAAGATGACATAAACATCACATGTAGACTTCTCAGATCCTTAGCTAATATTACCATATTCATTATTTTATGACCCTCTTTCTACAGAAAGTTCTCCAATAAGTTTTGCATTCCACGACAAGCGAACCTACGTGACCTGAGAAAAAAAAACTCTTGAAAAGCAGCTTAAGAACTACTTTTACATATCAAGCCAATCTAGAAGTATTTAACAAGTTGACTTTTTGATAAGGAATCACTCTGCAATAGTCATATTGCATCCATGTAGAGAAGGTATGGATCTAGGTGGCTCTAGCATTCTGTGAGAAAGGCCAGAGAAATTCATCCTCAAACAGCTACTTTAATGTTCTGTTTGGAATGAGCCTGTTTGGAATGTAAAGACCACAAAAGGCATAACACGTGTCTCTGTCTCCTGACAGTAAGAGGGGAGGTGTCCACTGTGTCTATTTCTGCATTATATATAGAATACAGAAGTCATGTCTGACATCAAAACAAGATAGTGTTCTGATAACAATGTTCTAGTGCCTGAGCAAGTTACTCCCCTGTAAACACCCTTTTTACATGAAGTATGTAGTCCGTATGTTTTCAACTTCATGAATGGGCTGACCTTAGGTAGGGCTGCGCTACCACTAAATAAGCACTGGAAGCAATAGTGTCACATTACACAGTTTACCTAGTCGGGCTTTATTGCAAGAGATACTGTTAACCTGCATCCTCATACATAATATAGGCCAGTAATTTCAGAAATCATGTTGCATAATGAAGGCGTCTAAAGATGTTCTAACAGTGAACTGGGGAGAAAAGTTATTCAGTTTAATCTGAAGAAATTAGCATCTTCCTACACAAGCATCTTCCTGAAGCAACCAAGGAATGTCACATGAGAGCAAAGTATGTTCCTATGGAGCCAGTGATAAGCACAAGCAAAGTCTTCCTAGAGTGTTGGAACATCAGGTAAGTGCAGCATCATACTACATTCACAACTCCTTTCCACTTCAGTTAAAAAGCCCAAACCATCCATAATCACAAGTGCTCGTTCAGGGCTGCTTTAGCTACCATTAGACTAACTGAAAACACGCTGACCTCTAGTCCCAACATACGTAGCCACCCTACTCTAAATGTAACAGTGTGTTCTGCAGTATCAGTTTTCTTACATTGAGTACAAAGGTTACCAAGGAACAAAGACTAGAGGTTTAGAAAAATTAAACATTAGCTCAACTGCTAGCATACTTTAAGACTAATATCATTGCCTCTGAAGAGGGAAACACAAGTGGCAGAACATGACATAGTGACTTGTCCTGATTTCAGTAGACCTTAATTTCAGACAGGCTCCTGGATTACATGAGATCAGTTACTCCGCAGTGTTCTCAACAGGCTACACTTCAGCAAGCCTGGTCTTTAGGAGACACAAACTACTAACACCACCCGGCCTGAGAGAGAAGAGAAAGAACTTACACATGGCAGAGCACATCCAGGACGACGAAGACAACATGCCTGTACGGCCCAGACCTAATCCTGGGACCATCCCCAGACAGCCAGGTCCCGCTCACCGGCGACATGTGCTCGGGGCAGAAAGCCGAGGCGAGGCCCCCCGGCACCGCCCCCTCCCGGCCCCGCGGCCTCTAAGGGAGAAGGGAAGCTGCGAAGCCCGCCAGGCCCCCGCCGGGGGGCACCACGCCTCCCTCCGCAGGTGCCCCCGCCATAGGAAGGGACGGTGGAGCGGGGCCCGCCGTCCCTCCGCGCGCACCTGAGTCGAGGCCCTCCGGAACCTGCAGCACCTCCGGCACCTCGCCGCTCTCCAGGATGCTGTAGCCCTCGTCGTTCTCGATGCCCGCGATTTCGTTCTCCTGCTGAGCCAGGAAAGCGGCGGCGGGATCCTCCTCGGCGCCGT
>NW_010118642.1:0-8474 GCF_000699245.1 Pterocles gutturalis
TCCAACCTTAATGATTCTATGATCTCCTGCTGGCTGCTGTCATAGTCAAGAGAGCAGGCTGTTTTAAATGCTCTGTTCAGTAATTCACATGGTCTGTTTGCAGTTGCGCATCCATTAATGGTAGTTTGTTCAAATTGTCAGATAGACAACAGTATTACTATATTATATATGAACTCTGGTAATCATGTGCATAAAAGTAAAAAGAAGCGTTGAAGTGGAATTCAACTGTCAGTTTGCATTTTCTTTGGCTTGTCTTTGATTCTAGTGCTTTGTAGCGCCTCTTCCCACTTCTCCTTACTTTTATGATGCTTCTTTAGAGATAATTATTTTTATACAGACCAGTATGGAATATGTATTTTACCATTTGTTTGGTATACTGAGAGACTACAGTACTGAGTTTGGTATACTGAGGGACTGCTACATATCCGTAGTGTGGGACTCTGCGTGCTCAGTGATAAGGAGAAGTAGGTCCTAATTTAAATAATTTATCGCCCCTTAGTTATAGAAGATGCTGTTCTTAGCATAGTGGTTTCATGCTAATCCTTGTTTTACAAGAACAACTTCCCCTTCCCTTTGCCCTGTAGCATTTTTTAGTGTTAGAACAAGGGTGGTTTAAATTTTGCTTTAAGAGGCTTCTGAAGACTGACACAGTCCTCCAAGTTCCTACTCGTTAGGAGAGGATGTTCATTTACATTACCTTGTCAAAACTGACATCTAGTAACTTGATTTGTCAAAGTAAGGTTGGTATTGAACCAAATCTGTTCCATGGTGTGCCTTGTATGCCTAATGCTCACTGAATTACTGTGTTAGGAGTAACCAGAAACACTCGGGTGGCTCTGTGGTGAGTGAAGAACGCAGCTGCTGTGGATATAATTTCCACTCAAATTGTATTCAGTCATCAGTATTTTCTTGAGTAAGTTCACAAAATAAAGCTGTGTAACTGGTAATAAATCAGTGTATAAACATATTTTATCAGTTAAAACAAGTGAGAACAGATCACTTGAGGTTTTAGGACATACACATTTAAGCCATTGAGACACTTCTAGGCTGTGAGGTTTTTTTGACGTCTGATTCCAACATATAGACTTCTTTGACTGGCTTGTAACTCCAAATTTAGTAGCCAACTCTTACTAGCCATTATATATCTTCTGTAATGACACAGAAGAAAGAACAGTACCTCCAGCAAACCAAGTAAAACAGATCATATGTTTTCCAGACTTTTACTTAGGCAGCGAAGAGTAGAGACATGTCCCAAGTGGCTTGTTTGTTGCCCCTCCTTGAATTGTCTTTCAAAAAATGTATCTGACCCTTTTGTCCTGGGAATGGTCAGAGTACCAATAGGAAGCAATGAAGTGCAGGTCAAGTCTGGTCAGATAAAGCTTGTATGCTGATATTGGTATTTCAGACAGGCCTGTAGGGTTGTTTTAATTAACAAAAATATTTGTATCAATAAAATTTCTAGTGTCAAGTTTTACTGGTGTAAAATAGAAAGGTCACTTATATTTGAGAGCTTTCTCCCATTCTCACGCACAAACACTTACCGTCTTTTATTCCGTTATATTTTAGTGTATAAATGCATATTTGCCACAGGCTGTACTGTTTTCCTTTCTTCGCTTTTGCTAAAGCAGTGTATTTTCGGTATGTAGATAAGCCCTTGGCAGTTTGCTGCAAACAAGAGAAAATAACTCAACAGAACTCCTAGTTTGCAGTAGGAAACGTGGATACCCTCAACAGACTTCCTTGATTGAGTTTCTTTATATAATTTTATATTTTTGTCCGCCTTTCTTCTTGAATACCTCCTTTTGGGACAGGTGCTCAAAGAAAAGCTATTTTGAGGAAATCTGTATTTGTGTCAGAAACAGCAGAATTAGAAAGGGGACCTAATTATCTGTAAAGAACGAGGTTGGTTTTTTTTCCTTCCATACTTCCCTGTGTCCCAGCAAACAGTATATTTGAAGGAGCAGTACATATTTGTGAAGACTTCTTCTTGGCAAATCAATTCTGAAAAGTTATGTCAGGTGGAGGAATGAGGAGTTTACTGTATGCTTAGCATGCTGTCTCTGGGGCTCTCTATATTTATCCATTCTGTTCCACATAGTGAAATACTTATAATTTGTCTCCTTGGAGTTGACGTTCTTTTTTCATAGATCCCATGGAATTGTTTTTTGTCTTCTCTGAGCTGTAGCTATGCCATAGAACATAAAGTAACTGCATAGAGACAAACACTGATACTGCTTATTAACAGGAAACGGAGCAAATGGTTCAGAAGCAATCAAATAAGAAACAGGAAGAGGAGGGAGTGAATCCTGAAGGTTTTCAGAACTTCATTACCAGAGCAAGGTAGGAATGGATTTTATTCCCTTTGATAAAGGATCTCCCAGCCCTGAATGTGATAGGGATTCTTCTAAAGATGATCTGATTGATCAAAAGGCTTCTAGCTACCTTTATTGACCATAGCACCTGCTCCTGCTCTTGCCGGGGGACAGAGAACTTGTCTTTTCTCTTTTCTTCCTTCCAGCAACCAAACACTTGTAGCATCAGCATCTGGTGCATAAAAAAGGGCATGCAATAGGTATTTTGACAATTAAGTAGACTCCCAAAGGACAGCAGCAGTTGCCTTGGTCAATTTCAAGCTCATGCTGGTGAGCTAATGGTCTCCTTTCCTGTGATGCTGGAGCAAATGTGGCAGTACTTTAGAAGGAAAATGAAACTAGAGCTGCTGCTTAGATGGCATTGAGCTGCTATGATTGAACAGTCATTGTGGCTCTGGCTCTCAAGTTTCTGCTCTCAGAAACAAGTCATATGCTTGTTGCCTCTCTTCAGAAGCTCTCCAGGTCTGGACTTTGAGATGAAGAAGGAAGGGAGTTAGACACCCTGTCTTCATCCTGACCTCTGATTTGGCTTGCTAAGGCAGTTCAGTGCAAGCAGTTACTTTCACAATGAAAAAGCAGAATTTTCTAACTGTGCATGCTCTGAACTTTATCTGCCTTAAACTTACAAGAGTCTGGTAGGACGTATTTTAGAAATAGGTAAATACTCTTTATGGCCTGTAGCATTGTATGAAAAACACTGGTATTATAGCTGACTATGGAGAGGTCTGAAATTATTCAGTGAACTGGAATTATGTCCTCAAAAGTCTCTGATTCTTGAGCCCAAAACCCAATTCCTTTATCTGAACCATATATGACATGCCTATATGGGCAAGAACCCCTGTCAGTATCTGGACAGGTAGAGTTCACCTGCCTTTTTAATGCCCTTTGATCTTCTGTGATAAGATTGACAGTAACCCTTTTTTCATGATGAGTTACAAAACTATTCTTTCTTTTTCTGTCTTTGGATAGATTTAATGGGTTAGCTGGGAGGTATACAAAGAGGCTGTCTGAGCAGCCAGGGATCAGGTTAGGAGAGCTAAAGCCCGGATATAATTAAATCTGACCGGGGACGTAAAGGGGAACAAGAAGAACTTATACAAGTATGTTGGTGTTAAAAGGAAGACTAGGGAAGATGTGGGCCCTCTCCGGAAGGAAGCTGGAGACATGGCCATGAGGGATACAGAGAAGGCTGTGAGGTACTCAATGACTACTTTGCCTCAGTCTTCACCGCCAAGGGGTCTGGCTACACTGCCCAAGTTGTAGGAAGTGAAGGTAAGAACTGGGAGAAGGAAGATCCACCCACCATAAGTGAAGATCAGGTTTGAGACCATCTAAGGAACCTGAAGGTGCACAAGTCCAAGGGACCTGACAAGATCCATCCACGGGTCCTGAGGGAACTTGCGGATGAGGCTTTGAGCAACCAGGTCTAGTGGGAGGTGTCTCTGCCCATAGCAGGGGGGTTGGAACTAGATGATCTCTAAGGTCACTTCCAACCCAAACAATCCTGTGATTCTATGATAGCACTCTTATTGGCTGATTGGAAGTGGGTGATAGCTGAGGCTTCTTAACTCAGTTCAGGAGGCTTCACAGTCTCTTTTAATGCTACATTCTCATTAAAACAATGAATTTTACATTTTGCTAATATAATTGATGCAGTCATTACTGCAACAGATTTAAAGGCTCCAAGAAAAATCTCGCTGCTTTTCAGATAGAGTTCTATAAAAGAATGATACTCAAGACATCTGGCTCCCATATAGCACAGCATCTACTCCTGTCACTAGAAACACAGATGACATGAGCCCACAGCATGTTCTTGATTCTCTGGCATCTCTGGCCACTAAAATGACTATTGCTTCCTAGAGCAGGTCATTTTGCTGTTTGGGGCAGAACTGCGTTCTCTTCAGTTTCCATGTTATTGGCTGCCATGCCATCGTGGCCTGATGCATGCACAGTCTAGGCTGGGGCTGGAGATTTTTGCTGGATCTTCTGCCTGAGTGATAAAGAACAGCAAAAGCCAGTTTGCCAACTATCAGACAATTTCTAGTGAAGATCTTTCTGCTTCTTGTGAAGTATCAGGTATGTTTGAAAACTGATATCTGACACTACTTTGTGCTGTGCTTGAAGCTTAAATCAGTGAGCTAGTAATTTGGAGACAAGCAAAGGGGATAGAGTATTTGTTCTGCAGTACAGTGAGTGCAACACTGGAGAAAATGGGTAATAAATGTTGCCACTTAATTGACTCTCTAACTTTGATATCACATGTGTGATACATGCTACAACTATTGCTTCTAAACATCCTCGGTGCAATGTAAAAGTATATACATGTGCTGGTAAACTCACTTAAAAGCTTAAGGCACCTTTTCACCAACAACTTTTCATTCTTACATTTTCTCTTCACCTCTATTCTCATTGGTTTGGGAGAAAAAATTAATTTTGCAGCATGTCCTGAAGGTCTGAACTCCAGCAGGATCAGCTGGTAAAAGCAATGTCTGAAGCTTTTTAACAAAGCTCAGACTAGCTAAGACTGCTACAAGTGTGATATGCAGAGGACATTTTGAAGGATTATAACTGCTGCTATGCAAGTTTTCATGTATTGTTACTGACACTGTACTTGCTTTTGGTGTTTGCTCTGCCATACACCCACTCACTAATGCTGAGGCAAAACTATAAAGCAAAAGGAAAGCATCTTAAATATCAAAACAATTAGAATTACAGCTTGCATAAGCTCTAATATGAATAGCCAAGTAACTGATACTGGTTTGGGACCAATAGATGCTTAGGACATTGGGCAGTTAAATTCTATTCTTAAAGTGAAAAATATGTGCAAGTTTTGTGAGGTTCACTAAAATATTGACTGTTCTGTTTGCTTGTCCTGTACTTTTGGCTAATTAACAAGCTCTTACCTCCTCTTTCCTCTTTGCCTCACACAGCTGAATTGAAACTACTAACAATGACTATAAAATAGAGGCTGAGCTGAGTTCTCTTGAACATGATAGCTGCTTGTTCTAGAGAGCACCTGGGGAAGATTCACAACTTTAGCTGTGAACGGAATCTCTCTTGTTGAGCTGATCTCCCCAAAAATGTGTCTGGAGTTTTCACTTGCTCTTTATTTATCCTGGGAAGGCTCCCAAATGCCTTGAATTTTCTATTGCATCAGAAAATGGCATTTCAGTGGGAATCTTGGGTTTAATCAAGACACGCTCCTTTTGTTCTGCTTTTACCCTGCAGAACTGAGCAAATCATTAGCTTGTCTGGCCTCACTTTTTTTCCCACTTCCCTCTTCAGTCTTCTTATCATTTCTTGTCTTTGTTACATAAAGGCAGAAAAGTTTAGAATCCTCATATCCATTTTTCTCCTTATTGTAGTGAAAGTGACCTGGAGGAAGTGCTGACATTTTACACACACAAAAACAAGTCAGCAAGTGTCTTCCTAGGAACAAACTCCACAAGCACAAAGCCCAGCAACACTAGTAACCGGTCAGAGAAACAGCCTCAAGGGGGTAAGTCTTGCAGGCAGTTCTGAGATGATGTTGCCCAGACACATGCAGTTCAACTTCAGTCTATGGAAAGAGAACAACTTCAGAATGTTATTCAGGTTTCTTGAGGTTGCATATATATTTTATTTATTTATTTATTTATTTTTAACTGACTCTCTATGTGAAGATTAGAGTAACTGTACTCCTACCTTCTTTGCCTGAAGTGAAATGGAATGAATCTGGACTAGTATCTATGAGGAACCAGATATGGTGGCTTATGACTGAAATGAGAATGTGCAAACTGAAGGCACTGAGTTTTGAAATGAACAGAGAATCCCAAAATCAAAATGAGGGATGAGAGAAATCAAGGGCTGTTAAATTGTGCTGCCTATAGGGAGCATATCCATTGGAGAGAAGAGTCTGTATATTTGAGCCTAATTAAACATTCCATGCAAGGAACTGCAGGGCCAGCTATACATATCCAGTAGTCCCTGCTACTGTACATGACAACACAATTGTGATCAATAGAATTGTATGGTCTACAGTAAATATTATCAGGGAAGTCCATTGTAACAAGGTTTAAATTCTGCATTGCAGTTCTAATTATGTCAGAATTTGCATTGTTCTACTTCCTAACTCCTTGATTTTGTTATAGAACATCCTGAGGTGGTGAAAAAAATAAAAAGTGATCAGCCCAAAAGTTCAGTTGCAGATCTGCCTGCAGAAGGAGCATTAAAAGGCTACAAACCCAAAGAAGTCAAGTCAACCTGTAAGTGAACTGGCTTAAATCATCATCAAGAAAAAAAATGAATGCATACACTGTTTTTAACACTGTTTTTAACACTGTTTTAAATAAAGGTTGGAACCTTTGGGTTCAAACTGTGAGATTCAGGTGCCAAATCTTTGGGAAGATTCTGCAGGTTTTTCTTTTAAACCCAAGAGAAGACACTGTAGAGTTAGCAGTATGAAAGAGTTATCTGCTCTTCTATGGGGGAAGATCTAGATATGGCAAGCTTTGAAACAGGATCTTCATCTTGCAGAGACTCTTCTTGTTTTTGCTGGTAGATGAGGTCGTTTTGGCTTTAGAGTGACTGAGTAGAGGCATCTTTGGTGTGTTGATATTATCTGAAGGACCTGAAAATCAGCTTTTTCTCATGTAGTGTGCTCATTATCTTTGTGTAGTTCCAGAAGAATCCACCTTCTCCTTAAATACTGAAGCGAAATTACCTCGCTGCGCCCCTCCTAGTGCTTCTTCCTCTGTTTCTGGAGCCACGTTCCAGAGAAGTACCAGTTCCTGGATACCATCTCAGCCTGCAGCCTCTGAAAATTCACAGGTGCCTGGTCATCCTTCATTGCTGGCTCCTCCAGTTGTTCCCAGGCTGGTTCAGTCTCCATCCCCACTGCCTTCCTCGCAGAGCACAGCTCCTGACAGCTCTTCTGTCTTCACAAACACAGTGTCCAGTGAGGCTTCTAGCCTTGCAGGGTTACATCGTTGTCATTCTGGTAGCTCCACCATTGGCCCCTTCTCATCTTTACAGAGAGCTGCTCAGATATACAGCCAAAGATTGTCCCGACCATCCTCTGCAAAAGTAGGTGAGTGTTCTGGCATGCATAATAACCTGCTAGTTCAGTATAGAGATTTTTTAATCTCTGTTCTGGAGTAGGTAGAAATTTTACATTTCCAGAATTCTGAGTCTTGTTGAATCATGCTAAATTTCTCACAGAAAGGAGGAGTGCAGGAAGCAGCCCTCGTTTGCTAAAGATGCACTTTTATTGAGCAGATAAACAGGGAATCATAGAATCATTTAGGCTGGGAAAAGACTCTTTAACATCATCAAGTCCAACTGTTACCCTAACACTACCAAGTCCACCACTAAACTATGTCCCTAAGAGCCATGTGTACACCTCTTTTAAATACCTCCAGGGACAGGGACTCAGCCACTTCCCTGGGTAGCCTGTTCCAATGCTTGACAATGTTTTTGATGTAGAAATTTTTCCTAATATCCAATCTAAACCTCCCCTCATGCAATTTGAGGCTGTTTCCTCTCATCCTATCACTTGTTTCCTAGGAGACTGGCACTCACCTCGCTACAGCCTCCTTTCAGGCAGTTGCAGAGAGACATAAGGTCTCCCCTCAGCCTTGAACTCAGCCTTTGAACTTGTTCAAAAAGAGCTGGGAAATTAAGTATTGTATATTTTCGCTTAATCTCTTGTTTAGTGATTTTAATGCAGCTTTGGTTAGCACAAGTCCTGTCTCAGGCTATGTGCTGTTCTTAGTTCTGTGTTTCTCTATCATGCAGAGAAATCCTTTAATGAAACCTCATAATTGTTGCATACTTAAAGATGTGTGAAGATCTCTGAAAGATCTGCATGAATCTTTAGTGTATTTCATTCTCTAGGACCTTTCAACACTGCCATATCCAAGAGTGTCTTAAAAACAAGATCTAGACACCTCTCATTTGCCGTCAAGGGGTAGAATACAGTTGAGCAAATGCAACTTTTGATGTAAGGAATCTGAAGGGTAGAAGAAAGTGTAGGAATTTATGGATGCAGACTGTAATCTATTAGGAAAGTTTTTGGAACCATACACAGGCTAACTGCTGTGGTCCTGATTTTATATATTTATA
>NW_010118643.1:0-1853 GCF_000699245.1 Pterocles gutturalis
ATATAGGGGAGCCCTGAGGGACCTATAGGGGACCCTCTGCCCTTATGGGGGCTATAGGGGACCCCAGAGACCGTATGGGGCCTATAGGGGATCTCCATAGGGGATCTATAGGGGAACCCCCCCCAGTATGGGATCTATAGGGAACCTTCTGCCCATATGGGGGCTATAGGGGAACCCAGACACAACATGGGGGCTATAGGGGATCCCCATAGAGGATCTATAGGGGAACCAACCCAGTATGGGACCTGTAGGGGACCCCAGAGACAGTGTAGGGGCTATAGAGGATCTCCATAGGGGATCTATAGGGGAACCACCCCCAGTATGGGATCTATAGGGGATCCCCCACACAATATGGGGGCTGTAGGGGACCTCTATACGGGATACCCCCAGTATGGGGGCTATAGGGGACCCTAGAGAGGGTATAGGACCTATAGGGGACCTCCATAGGGGATCTATAGGGGAAACCCCCCAGTATGGGACCTATAGGGACCACAGACACAACATGGGGGCCATAGGGGACCCCAGAGACAGTATAGGGGTTATGGGGGACCTCTATAGGGGATCCCCCCCCAGTATGGGATCTATAGGGGACCCCAGAGACTGTATAGGGGCTACAGGGGACCCCCTATAGGGGAACCACCCCCATATAGGACCTATAGGGGACCCCAGACACACTATGGGGGCTATAGGGGACCTCCATAAGGGATCTATAGGGGAACCACCCCCAGTATGGGGTCTATAGGGGTCCTTCTGCCCATATGGGGGCTATAGGGGAACCCCAGAGACAGTATAGGGGCTATAGGTGACCCCTATAGGGGATCTATAGGGGAAGCCCCCCATATGGGACTTATAGGGGACCACAGACACAACATGGCACCTATAGGGGACCTCTATAGGGGATCTCCCCCAGTATGGGACCTATAGGGGACCCCAGAGACGGTATAGGGGCTATAGGGGACCTCCATAAGGATCTATAGGGTCCCTCTGCCCATATGGGACCTATAGGGGACTTCCATAGGGATCTATAGGGGATCCTCCCCCCAGTATGGGACCTATAGGGGACACTCTGAACGATATGGGGGCTATAGGGGATCCCCCCAGTATGGGGGCTATAGGGGACCCCAGAGATGGTATAGGGGACCCCCATAGGGGATTCCCCCCAGTATGGGACCTATAGGGGACCCTCTGCCCATATGGGACCTATAGGGGAGCCCAGAGACAGTATAGGGGCTATAGGGGGCCCCCATAGAGGGGGCTATAGGGGAATCCCCCCCAGTATGGCATCTATAGGGGACCCTCTGCCTATATGGGGGCTATAGGGGACCCCAGACACAATATGGGACCTATAGGAGACCCCAAAGGGGATCTATAGGGGAACCTCCCCCAGTATGGGCTCTATAGGGGATCCCACCCCATGATATGGGGCCCATAGCGACCCTCTGACCATATGGGACCTATAGGGGATCTATAGGGGAACCCCCCCAGTATGGGATCTATAGGGGACCTTCTGCTCATATGGGGGCTATAGGGGACCCCAGACACAACATGGGGGCTATAGGGGATCCCCATAGAGAATCTATAGGGGAACCACCCCAGTATGGGACATATAGGGGACCCCAGAGACAGTATAGGGGCTACAGGAGATCTCTATAGGGGAACCACCCCCAGTATGGGATCTATAGGGGATCCCCCACACGATATGGGGGCTGTAGGGGACCTCTATAGGGGATTCCCCCCAGTATAGGATGTATAGGGCACCCTCTGCCCATATGGGGGCTACAGGGGACCCCCATAGAGGATCTATAGGGGAACCCCCCCCCCCAGCATGGGAGCAAAACGGGGTCCCCTGCATG
>NW_010118643.1:1973-6184 GCF_000699245.1 Pterocles gutturalis
CCCCCCCAGTATGGGACCAGTACACCCCAGTGCTCCCAGTACACTGGGACATGGGTGGGTTACTGGGAGTCACTGGGAGTTACTGGGGGGGTTTGGGGGGCACTGGGGGAGTCTAGCGGTTACTGGGGTGTACTGGGAGGCACTGGGGGGAACTGGGAATGACTATCTCGCTCTGCGCTGTCACGCGCGAGAAAAAAAAGCGAAAAAATCCAAATTTTCATCTTTTTTTAATTTTTTTTTTTCCAATTTTCCCAACAACCTGTTTCCCTCTTTTCCCGGCGGAACCGGGGGAAAAAAAAAGGGATTTTAGGGATTTTTTCCAGAATTTTTGGCAAAACCAAGCGTCAAAATCCAATCCTCGGCGGCGGCGTCCTCACGCCTTGTACTTGGCGACGTGCTCACGGGCGATGATGACCCGCTGGATCTGCGCCGTGCCCTCATAGATCTGGAAAAAAAGAAAAAATGGGGGGAATTTTAAAAAATTATTTTAAAATGTAAAATTAAAAAATTTCAATTTTTTTTCAAAATTTCAAAAAATTCTCAAAATTCTGAAATATTTAAAATCTGGGAAAAGTTTGAAAATTCTTGAATATTTAAAACAAAGTTTTGGAAACTTTTGAGAAAGCAAAATATTGAAAACAACATTTGGAAAAATTTTGAAAAAAGACTTAAAAGAAAATTTTGAAAAATTTTGGGAAAACTTCTAAAATATTTAAAAGAAAATTTTCAAAAAATTTGAAAAAATCAAATATTTAAACCAAGTTTTGGAAAATTTTGAGAAAGTACTGAAAATAACATTTGGACAAATTCTGAAAAAATCTCAAATATTTAAAACAAAATTTTGGAAAATTTTGAAAAGTTGATAATATTTAAAATCAATTTTTGAAAAATTTTGAAAGAACTAAAATATATTAAAACAATCTTGAAAATTTTTCAAATAATTCAAAAAGAAATTTTTGAAAAATTTTGAAAAAATTTGAAAACACTTTGAAGAAAATTTTGAACAATTTTTGGAAAACTAAAATATTTAAAAGAACATTTTGAAAAATTTTGAAAAAAATCAGAAATATTTAAAACAAAAACAACATGTGGAAACATTTTGAAAAAATTCTCCAAGATTGAAAACAAAAGTTTGGAAAATTTTGAGAAAAAATGAAAATACTTAAAAGAAAATTTTGAACAACTTTGGGAAAATTTTGTTTTTCATATTTGAGAATTTTTTCAAAATTTTTCCAAATCTTGTTTTCAGTATTTTAGTTTTTTAAAGTTTTTAAAAAAATAATCTTGAAAAATTTTGAAAAAACTCAGAAAAATTTAAAACAGTTTTGGAAAATTTTGAAAAAAAAATTAAATATTTGAAAGAAAAATTTGAAAAATGTTGGGAAAAATTCTAAAATATTTAAAACAACGTTTTGGAAAATTTTGAAGAACTAAAATTTTGAAAACAACACTTGGAAAAATTTTTGAAAAAATTCTCAAATATTTAAAACAAAGTTTTGGAAAATTTAGAAAAAATCTGAAGAGAATTTAAATAAAATTTCTCTAATATGTAAAACAAAATCTTGAAAAACTTTGGAGAAATTCTCAAATTGAAAAAATTTGGAAAAACTTCTAAAATAGAACAATCTTGAAAAATTTCCAAAAAAATTTGACGAGATAAAATTTTGAAAGATTTTGAAAGAAAATAAAAAAATATTTAAAATGAAATTTTGAAAAATTCTGAAAAACTGAAATATTGGGAAAAAATTATGAAAAAAATTGAAAAACTTGGTTTTCCAGGGAAATTCCGGGTTTTCCGGAGTAATTTTGGGTTTTCTGGGGAAATTCCGGGTTTTCTGGGGAAATTCTGTTTTTTCTCGGGAAATTCTGGATTTTCCACGATAATTCCGGGTTTTCCAGGGAAATTCCAGATTTTCCGGGGAAATTCTGGGTTTTCCGGGGAAATTCCGGATTTTCCAGGAAAATTCTGGGTTTTCCAGGAAAATTCCAGGTTTTTCAGGATAATTACATGTTTTCTGGGGAAATTCCGGGTTTTCCGGAATAATTCCCGGTTTTACACAGAAATTCTGGGTATTCCAGGATAATTACGGGTTTTCCAGGGAAATTATGGGTTTTCCAGAGAAATTCCGCGTTTTCCAGGGAAATTATGGGGTTTTAAGGGAAAATTCCGGGTTTTCTGGGGAAATTCCAGGTTTTCCGGAGTAATTATGGGTTTTCCAGGATAATTCCATGTTTTCCAGGGAAATTCCAGGTTTTCTGTGGAAACTGCAGATTTTCCGGGGAAATTCCAGGTTTTCCGGGGAAATTCTGGATTTTCCGGGTTAATTCTGGGTTTTCCGGGTTAATTATGGGTTTTCCAGGATAATCCCACATTTTCCAGAGAAATTCTGTCTTTTCTGGGGAAATTCTGGATTTTCCTGGATAATTCCGGGTTAATTATGGGTTTTCTGGGGAAATTTTGGGTTTTCCAGGATCACTCTGGGTTTTCCAGGGTCATTAAGGGTTTTCTGGGGAAATTCTGGGTTTTCCGAGGAAATTCTGAGTTTTCCGGTGTCATTTCATCGTCATTATTACTTCCCATTTTTTAGTTTAATGATTCAATTGCTCCGATCCCGCCCCCCGCGTCTCTCTCCCCGTCTCCCCGCCCCGGACGGCCGCAGGGTGAGCGAGCGGCTCTGGGGCTCTTTTGCCTCCGCGCCCCGGGCTCGAACCACGACACCGACCCGCAGCCGGGAGCGAGGGCCACGAAACGGCGCAACCTTCGCCCACCTGGTAGATTTTGGCGTCTCTCATGAGTTTTTCCACGGGATATTCCGTATTGAAACCGTTCCCTCCGAAAATCTGCACGGCGTCGGCGGCCACTTGGTTGGCGACATCGCCGGCGAAAGCTTTGGCCACGGAGGCGTAGAAAGTGTTCCTGCGGCCGGCGTCCACCTCCCAGGCGGCCCGTTGGTACGCCAGTCGCGCCAGCTCCACCTTCATCGCCATCTCCGCCAGCATGAACGCCACCGCCTGGTGCTGCCGGCGACGGGGAGGCGAGGTTAGAGGAGCCCACGGGGGGGAATTCGGGAAAAATCTCGGCTTCTTCCACCCAACCCACCCGTCATTCGTGATGCGTTTAAATTCTTCAACTGGAAATTGAAATGAAAATTCTCAAGTATTCCCCACAATGTGGGAAAATTTCCAAAGTTAAAATTTGGAAAAAATAGGGAGAAATGTGAAAATCTTTGAAAAAAATTGAAAAATGCTTCAAATTCGCAAAGATTCTGGAAAAATTTGAAAATATTTGAAAAAAAATGAAAATACTTAAAATAAAATTCTGAAAGATTCTGGAAAAATTCAAAAATATTTGAAAAAATTTGAAAATACTTAAAATTCTAAAAATTTTGAAAACGTTCTAAAATATTTAAAACAACATTTTGAAACACTTTGAAAAAATTTGAAAATATTTAAAACAAAACCTTGGAAAATTGTAAATTCTGAAAATCAAGAAACAACCTTGAAAATTCCCCGGGAGGAAATCTGGGACGAAAACCTTTGGAGCAATTTCTTGATTTTTTTTTTTTTTTGACATACTTCCGCGATCGGTTTCCCAAACGTTTTTCTCTCCAGTGCGTATTTCGTCGCTTCGTCCAGAGCTCGTCTCGCCAACCCAACGGCCCCGGCTGCCACCTGGATGAAAATCACAAAACCCTCTTGGCTTTTCGGGTTATACGCCAACGGGAGAAATTTTTCTAATTTTTCTAATTTTTTCTATTTTTTTCTATTTCTAATTTTTTCTAGTTTTTTCTAATTTTTCTCATTTTTCTAATTTTTTCTCATTTTTCTCATTTTTTCTAATTTTTTCTCATTTTTCTATTTTTTTCTACTTTTTCTCATTTTTTCTACTTTTTCTAATTTTTCTAATTTTTTCTTTTTCTAATTTTCTATTTTTTCTATTTTTTCTAATTTTTCTCATATTTTCTAATTTTTCTCATTTTTAATAATATTTTCTCATTTTTTCTTTTCTAATTTTTCTAATTTTTCTTTTTTTCTATTTTTTTTCTAATTTTTCAGTTTTTTTCTCATTTTTTCTCATTTTTTTTGATTTAATTGCATTTCAATTTACAAATGAAATTGTTCCGATCCTGCCCCACGCGTCTCTTTCCCCGTCTCCGGCCGGGCGCAGGGTGAGCGAGCGGCTGGCGGGGGGGTTTGCCTCCCGCCCCGGG
>NW_010118644.1:0-3039 GCF_000699245.1 Pterocles gutturalis
TAAGTTAACTTTAACCCACGACAATAGGTAAAGCAAAAGCCGCACGTGCAAGTGAAGCAAAACAAGGAAATAGTTTTTAACTTCCCACTGGCAGGCAGGTGTTCAGTTATCTCCAGGAAAGCAGGTCTCCATCAGGCGTAATTGTTACTCAGGAGGACAAATGTCATCACTCTGAACGTCCCCTCTTCCCTTCCTCTCTCCCCAGCTTTACATACTGAGCACAACGTAATATGGTGTGGAATATCCCTCTGATCAGTTGGGGTCAGTTGTCTCAGCTGTGTCCCCTCCCAGTTTCTTGTGCACCCTCAGCCTACTTGCTGATGGGGTGGTGTGAGGAGCAGAAAAAGCCTTGACTGCACATAAGCACTGCCCAACAATAATGAAAAAAACCCTGTGTTATCAACACTATTTCAAGCACAAATCTAAAACATAGCCCCGTACTAGCTATTATTAAGAAAATTAACTCTATCCCAGCCAAAACTATCACATCTAGAAATAAAGAGCTTTCAGTAAAACATTCAGACAGAGGTATCTTAATATAATGTCATTTTTTATAGATGGTTTCTTAGGTAAAAAAAAACCCAAACCGTTATATAGTTAGCTGACTTAGTGACATTATATTATAAAATTTCTGTGAAAGCTGAGTTCACTAAATTAGAGACTCCCCTATTATATATGTCAGGAAATAACATAAAATAAATTCTCTGTTCAAAAATTCTTTTGACTTGCCATGAAGTTATAAAAGCAAGCACGTATCTAGAGTCTCTGTGATGATGTCTTTGCCTCTACATAGCCAGATAATCCTCAGCTCTGTCCTGACTACCTGTGACTAACACCTTGATACTTTCTTATGGTCTTTCATTTATAAATTAAAATATCCTATATTATTATTTTTTTTCTCCTCACACTTCAGTTAGTTGATTCAGAAGTGAATAAGGACCTTAACTGGAAGACATTATGAACTTTAAAGATAGCTTGTTCCATGTTTTTAATCCACGAAATATATACAATGAACAGCTCCAGGGAACTGTTTGTGTTGTTAGGATAAAGCCAGTGTAAATAGATGGAAAGCAGATGACTGATTTATTTTCATAGCTTAGTATTTCTGGTAGAACCAGAACTGATATGCAGCTGAGATTGTTTGCACTTCTGATGTGGTTTGTAGCCCCTGTAAAGTAAGAGTCCTCAGTGCTTTCATTAGTTTGTTCAGGGCTCCAGCTATGTTCTAGGGGAGGTTAAACATGAATTCTTAAGTGTTTAACAGAATCAAAAGTTTTTCTAAGAGGCTTTATAAATTACTTTTGGTTTATTGTTCTGAAACTGTGGTGAAGTACTACTAAATAGTAATTATGTCTATGGCATAATACAAAACATGGCATTTAAGATTGCTATTTGCTTCAGTTTGTTGTAATTATAAGTTAGTATAATTAAAAAGGATATAATTATCTTGTTCTGCCTCTTGTGACTGAGTTAATTCTAGCACATAGCTGAGAGCATTACCCTGAACATTGTTACACACACAGTGTTTTCTTCGGAGTGGTAGGTTTTATAAATTCAACATTAAGATTTACATTCTACCTCACAATGTATGTTCAGGGCAAGTCTGTTCAAAACAATTGCTTTGCACCCATGTTAAAAAAAAAAAAAAAAAAAAAAAGGAACGATGGAATAGTTATATCTTGGAAGCATTGAGTGTAAATGATGACATGGTCCAATGCCTGAGATAAAGCTGTGTAGAGGCAGACGTACAAATTCAAAAACACATTCCGAAAGATTAAAATTGTGGCTTGTAGTCTGCACAGACTCTCCCATCCTCATTTGTCTGGGCAGTTAGGACCATGAACATCAACATCTAAGTTCTTCTCCTTGTTAACCCTCCTTGAGGTTAAAGTATGGCCAGATAGAAAATAGAAAATGCATTCCTTTATCTTTTTCCATCTTTTGGGGGATGAATAGCAGTTTATTCGAAACAGAAAAATCATGATTGCATGATAAGCTATTTTTGCAGTACTGGAAAATCATATTGATTTATACATACATACAGACACATATAGATTATATAAATATAGACACATATACACGCAATGCATATACTTGTATTTAAATACAACACTGTATTTGTGCATATATATTTTTAGAGTATAAATATACATAGTATATAAACATGCATGTATATGCATCTTTTGCTCTCAATATGGCATATTTCTTATGGTTTATTTATTATGCCTAAATTGCATTCTCATAGGCAAGGACAGACATGAACAACAAAACCTTTGCTCCTCAGATGAGCAACTAATAAGAAATGCTCAGGTTGCATATCCATCAGAAGTTTCAGCTGTATCAAACTAAAAATGTTAAATTCTCAATGTCTCTTTATAGATTAAAAAAAAAAAAAGTACTAAAGAGAATTCTTAATATCTGGTGGTCAGAAATTTCATTTCAGTTCCCTAGTTCTAGCTTTCTCTGTGTATAAAGTGTGGGTCATAACTCTAACTTGGAGCACGAATCTGTTGAGAAAAATGTGCTGCCGAAAGTGCAAGAAATAATAGGACAATTTTAACAATAGGAAGATTTTAAACTTGAGCTTTACCTAGTTTGTGACAATATTCTATGACAAACCCTATTAACTTCAACTGTCATTTGCATAAGTTTAAAAATTTAGGGTATTTACAATTTCACTTATATCACATTAATTATTTAAGATTTAATTAATATGTGGTGACCATTTCTTTTGCATTTTCTTGTCTGTGGTATCTACCATAAGGATTGAAAATTGAAAGCCCATCACTTTCCTCTGTGTTAGATAGCCCCCGTTAGAGATCAGGAGATATACAGTAGGTGAAGTTTTGCAGACTGCTCTGCCGTGTAGAGCACAACAGATGACCTGGGAACTCTGATAGACGAGAATAAAAAAAGCAAAAGCTACAAGAAAAAGTTGTGTCTGGGAACAAAGTAAACATTACTGAGAAGTCAAAAGATGAACTAGCAAGGATGATTTTTGGCACTAGAAGTCTCTATAATTATAAATATATAGTTTAA
>NW_010118645.1:0-12103 GCF_000699245.1 Pterocles gutturalis
TTTATTTTATTTTATTTTATTTTTTAAAGGCAGTATTAGATATCATGAACCTAGGGTTCCTTTGTAGTTTCTTGCCTGTTTCTTGCATTTTGGAGTGGAGGCGGAAAATCTGCAGTTGCTTCAGGACCAACAGGTATCTTACAAACAAATAGCTTGACTCTTTTTTCCTATTAAATAGCCTTTCATGACTCTGTCAATGTTGAGGAGGCACTTCTAGTGGTATTTGGCAGATAGTGCTGCCAGGGTGGACTAAAAGAGCCTCAGTGAAACTGAGAATCAGTCCTATGGTTTGGGAAGAGCAAATAGCACATACTGATAGAAACACATGGCAAAAAAGTGCACATCTGCATCATAATAATGGCATTTTCTTTCTCCTCCTTCCTCCAGGTTATCTTGCACCCCGTAACCTTCCTAGTGCAGGTTTCTTCCCGTTCCTGCAAACCGTGCTGTGTGATTCAGATGCTAGATGTAAAGGCACACCGTACACACCAGAAGATCTGCTGCCAGGACTTAATGACATCTCATCTCTCAAACTGTAAGGGAATCTGAATGTATCTGGGTGTTACAAGCTGTAAAGCAAAATCTGCTTTGAGGTGGAGGGAGCAGCCATGCATGTGTTTATGTGCAAGTGTGTCCACAGCAGACGTATCTCAGATATCTAACAGGTACAGTCTCAGATATCTGAACATCTAGAAATGAGAATATGGACTGTAAACATGGGACACTTTAAAAATGTTCGTATTAGGGACAGCTATCGGTAATGTGTCAATTGATCCAGACTTGAAGAGAATTTTCCTCCCTGAGAAAAATGCTTCTGCTCATCCAGATCAGAGCAAATAAACTTTTTTTGCATTATTTGGGTCAAGTCCTGCGGGGTGTCAGTGTGTAAGACTTGCACCACAGCAGCCCAACATGCTGATCTGCCACTGTGGCTATCGGTTCAGGACGCTTTGGGTGGAAGTGGCAAATGTTCCCCAACAGATCTAGTTTGAGGTGCATTTGTCCTGGAGTGACTGCTCCTTCAGTAGATCCTCCAGGTGCCAACCAGAACGGGTGTCCTCTCTGCAAGCCATCAGACATATTGGGAAACAGATGAAAATGAAGAAACAATTTTTGCCCACAAAAGCATGTAGAATTGCAGCATGGAGCTGGCTGGGCGTATTTTGTTGGAATGATGGTTTGTTGAAATTGAAATGTTCAGTGGAGCCATTTCAATTTCATTGATGTTTCAGTTGAAGCCAAGTAGCATTTGCTTTGAGACATGCCAGCCAGGGTTGTTTCTACATTTTGGTTGCCCGGTTGTGGCATGCCTCTGGGGAACGTGCCACTCTGAGGCCTGGCTGGCTCATGGAGAGCTGCAATTCTGGGCATCTCTCATACAGGGTCCCTGGTTGCTCATCTTTGCTTTCAGGTGAGAGTCTGCTCCATAGTGGCTATGTCAGAGCCTCAAAATTCCCCTTGGCCAGAGCTTGAGAGTCTGAAGAGCTAAGGTGGGCCCCATGCCTTCCACCTGAGAGCCCGTCAGGCGGGATGGGTGATCCTGGGGTTGATGGCTCCTTAAGGGTCCCTTTTAGTGAAGAGGGATTGGTATTTCCTGGGCTAAATTAATGGTCAGGATCTCTCTAGTAGTTAGAAGGAGTCTGACTGACCAAATATGTGGATGACTGAAGTTATGCAAGGAGAATCCCAATTGAATTCAAGGTCACCCAGCAGAAGAGGGCAGAGCTGCACAGAGACTGGATGCCTGGATTCACAGCTCTTCACTCATTTCCTCAATGTCATTGTTTTTCCCTGGGCATGTTAAACAATGGTTAATTTGGAGCATTGAAATGAAAAAATGCAAACTTCTAGTGCCAAAGCTGGAGGCCTTCCATGGGTTTCAATAGCTACAAATCCTCTTTGCTTTCTGTTTTTGGTGTCTGTACAGCTGTTTAGGAAATAACTGGTTTTTTCTGCCAACTGAAAATCAAAGGATTTTGCCAAACTATAGCTCAAGTCACATGAGTAACTAATAAGCATCTTGACCACCACTGATGCTAGAAGTTGGCTGTGTGAAGTATCTTACAGCTATGTGTGGTCAATGTCAGCCTTAAAAATATATTGTGCTCTACAAGAAAAAACATCAAAGTAGCCACAGCAAAACTAGCAGGATACAGTAGAGCGTAAAACCTCAGCAGAAGGTTTTCTGGGTAGGGGAAAGCTCCAGAAGCCAACCAGAATAGATGCAGCTCTGCCTCAAGAGCAGAATCACCATAGGTGAGTTTTTCATGAAAGCATAGTATTTGAGCTGCAATCCCCTTCACTGTCTGAATATATTATTGTGTAATATTCTAGAGTCTGTAATATTCAGTTAAACCAGACTGCTTTTTTCTCCTCCCATTGTGCAACTCACTGAAGCTCTTATTAAACTGTTTTATAACTTGCCCTAAAACTGTGTCTTACCAGAGGCCAGCAGAGAAAATGGGTGAGGTTCTCATCTTTGATTCTGTTCCTTAGAAGCATTTACCAAGGTCTGCAAGACATGGTCACTTGAGATTTCTCTTAATAAAAGGGAACTGAGTACAAAAACTGAGCTCCAGGCCAACATCTCTCACCCTTTCTTTTCCCCTGTAGTGAAATGTTTGGGAAGGATGAAGTAAGGTCCTGATGTCTTGAAGGATTTCTTGGTAGGGGCATGCAACCTGCTGTTATAGCTTAGAGCTGTTCCAGCTTACATCAGGGCCTCTCTGGTCAGTTCAAGTGTCATTAACAGTGCCATGAAGTTCTACACTGTTTCTTCTGCCGATCATAAGTTGGTGGAGGACAGAGGAGGACTTGATACAATTAGGTTGTCCTTCCAGAAGTGGGAATTTGTTGAAAATGAGACCAAATACATACTGCTAAGCCTTGCCTGTCCTTGGTGTGCCTGCAGAGCAGGCATGAATGCAATCCCCTTGCTCTGTTTCGTGTCTGAGAACACTGCAGCGTGCTTCCTCAAAATACGTGCCAGGCCTCTAGAAGGAACCAGACTTTTGCACAACACAGATTTCAGCACACCGGCCATGACATCCAGCTGTAGACCCATTCTGAGTCATGCAGTGGTTAAGTGTAAGCTTAATCGTAAGAAATCCTGTGCTTTGTTACAGATGTCTTCTTTTTTTTCTTCTTTTTTTTTTTCTTTCTTTCTTTCTTCCTTCCCCCAGTAAGCAGAGGAGCTCATTCAGTGTGGCCAAGGACAACCATCCATCACCACCGAGTGCAGAGGTTCCTAAAAGCAAACACTGGGTAGGTTATTCACTGCTGTGCAAAGTTCTGGTCTTTAAAGGCTGATCTTTGGACGCTCTCTGAACATAGATACAATTCTTAGAGCACTGCTCAGAGGATTTATGTGTTCTGTTCAGTCACGTGACCATGGCCATCACATTAGTGTAAATTCTTGGGAATAATTACAAGTGGCTGTCTGTAGAAAAGACTTTTGGAATTTGGCCAAGAAACCAGGATTAAATTGTTGCGCTTCACAGGAGCAGTGCAAGATCTCAGACTCTGAACATCAATTAAAGACTTGGCCATTTACTGCCCACAAATTGTCCATAAGCAGCTTATTATTTTTTCAAATATATTTCTTATTCACAGTTATCCAGCAAATAAGTCTTCTTCTGTGCCACAGTGAATATTTATTGTTGGTGATGTTCTCCTCTGATGTGATTCTCTTTCCTGAAGGAACTTGTGGACTTAAATTTTCCATAAAATCATTACAATTATTATTTATTGATGGTAATGGCTAGTACTATCCACAAAAAAAAGATAGTCCTTTCCCCAGGGAGCTCATGATCAAATGAATGATTACAGATTTGCATTCTGTGACTGTTGTGGTCCAGCCATTCACTGTTCCAGTTAAAAAATGCACTCACTCTTCAGTGTGCGGTCAGAAAAAGGCAGAACACAAAAGGGACTGAATGCAGAGGCGTGGGAGAAAAAAATAATCAATGAACAGTTATGGGAACTATCAACTCATGTTGAGGGGGGAACTCAGTTCTGCATCTTATTTAAAAAAAATAAAATAAAAATCAGAGGTCATAGCTTCTGCTGGTATAAACTGGCATAGCTCCTTTGGTTTTCAGTGAGCAGTGTTGTTTGAGAGGGTAGCTCAGTGCAAGTGTTGGCTTTGGTGAGCGTCAGCTGGGCACCTGGCATTGTGCCACTCTCTATAGCAGGCAGCAGTGCTCCAGCTCTGTGTTGGAGCTGTTTCTGGAGCCTTGTAAGGCTACCCATCTCTCTTCCTGCATGGGAGAGCTACAGGACTGGAGAAGAGGTGGAAATTAATGTTGAACTGCAATCCAATAGTTGAATGCATTTAATTTTTAAAAAGTTACCGAAGGAAGTAATGTAATCCAGGATTTAATTATATCAGAAAAAAACTTACGTAAGTACAGGATGCCATTGGCTGTACCTCTGGAAACATGAGTAATGATGGCATGCCCAAAGTTGTAGTCAGCTCTCCTGTGTCGTGGTTTGATGTAGTGAAGAGATGAAAAGAGATTCAGTAAAATAAAGTGTTTCAAACTGTTATTGCAGCATTTGGGGATTTGGTATCTAATGGAGAAAACACTCTTCAGAATATTTCATCACCATCCAACTTGACTTCCAGCATCAACATGTTCAACAAAATCCTCAATTTTGGGAAGGTAAGTCTGTATTTGCATAATAGCTGAATGTGAGCTTTTATGTATAGTCGTATTTAGAGTTAGAAGCTTCAAGAACCAACATACAGCTTTTATTGCTTTTGGATCTCCGCTATTATGTGAATGTGCTTTGTTTTGGGGAGAGGAAGACAGTTATTGTGGGTGGACTTCTAAGCTCTGTGATAAACTTAATATCTTCTAAGCAGGAACCAGATAAACCAGACATCTTGGGACATAATACCATGAATTATCAAATAGGATACACACAATACCTTGAGATATTTTGCTCAAAATTTATGTGAGTTAAGGTGTTTAGAGTGTGTCTTCTTTTACATGAAATTAAAGATACATTGTTGCAGGCTTTGCCATTAAATTCGTTATTTGCCCACAATACTCCTGCAGTGGCATCAGAGGCACTGTGTGTTTATTACATAGGTATTGACTATGTATAGGAACAACTCCTTTGTAACAGAAACTTGCTACCATGTAATGGACACCAGTATGCTTACTGTTTTGTATTAAGGCCCACGAACACTTAGGCACACATTTCTCTTTGTGAGGAGTTTGAGGGATTACAGTGACACTGTTCACCTGTTAGAATTCTCTCTGTGTGTGTAAGTGCTTGTAATGACAGTGCTTTTCAGATGTCACTGCTACCCCTTAAAATAAGTCTCATCACTGTGTTTAAAACCAGAGTATTGCTTTAAAGCTACCTTTAACATTACATGTTGCTTTCAGAGCCAGACTCAATATTCAACTGCAGCAAATCTCAAAGTCATTCTGTGTGAGATCTTGTCACGATACATAGCACATCCCAGTCTCACTGAAGAGAAGATGGCAGCCAATATCCACCGGACATTCTGCTTTACTGATTCATCGCTTTTAGAGTCATTTGCCCAAGAGTTCAGAAGTCAGCTTTCTCAGGTGAGTGCCTGGGACCTTTCCTAATAGCTGCAACTAGGAGCTGTGTTAGTTCACACATGTTACTGCAGTGTTTTGGAGACAGACTGTGACTCCACTTGGCTAGGAGTTGCTTATCTCTATGCCAAAGTGCATGATGAGCCTGACCTAAATCTTGTGAATGGGATTAGCACAAAGACCTTAGAGTTGAGTACACAGCTTGGAAAGGCAAGGACATCCAGCCATCAGCTGGTGACCACTAAGGGTTCTCACCATGCCTAGGTCTTGTTTCTCCTCTTTATTTGCCCCACTGCAACAACAGGTAGATAGAACAATGTGAGAATGTGGTGTAAGTAAGAATATTTAAAGCTAGGGGAGGCAATACATTTAATCCTGTATTACCTCAGCCATATAATTTCATCCAATAACTCCTGCATCTGATCCAACAATTTATGATTGAAGCAGTACTTGTCTTTGGAAAAGCTATATAATTAAAGCAAATGAATCCTTTAAAGGTAATGCCTTCTTTTTTTTTGCCAGGATGAGGATTGATATTCATTGTTCTTGTATTCCTAGTCTTTGGAGTGTTTGGGACTTTGTGAATCGTAGGGCTTGTCTAAAGAGAGAATTTATTGTACAGTCTGGGGTGTGAAGGTAAAGAACTGTCACTCTTAGTTATTGCCTGTCAGTAGAGTCCTTTGAATATATTCTTTGCAGAGTTGTGTACAAGTGCAGGGCAAGCTGAAAAACATAAAAAGACCCACCGGCAACAAAGGTTCTTGTTCTTAAATAATTTCTTGCATTGTTATTTGTTAAGGTGCAACACAACCCACAGTACCAGGCAGCATTCGTCAATGAAATGGTCTCGTTTCTAATGCTCATCTCCCAAGTGCAGAATGATACCTCCCTGTGGCATCTCCTTTTGCTGGCCCCAGATGTGTTTCAGGGCAGCATGCAACTGCAAGACATAATTGATTTCCTTCAAAATCCAAGCAGGTAAAAATACAGAAAATGCCAGGAGAGGCACTGAAAGTTGGTGGGTTTGTGCATTGAGCTCTAAGGACATGTCACCTCTCATCTGGAAGAAACTGTGTTAGCTTAAAAGTATGATTTATCTGGGGGATTATATGGCTCCATACTAATGCAACTCTAAAGGTCTCTATGGCCAGTGACCAGTGTTTTGATTTTCTGTGACTCTTGTGTCACTTTTTAAAATGGGAGCTTGATATGAGCTCGTAGTTTTCTTCCAGCCTGATTCCAGCATTTTCTTACAGCATTGTCAATTCCAGGTGCAGATGGAAAGGATGGTGAAAGCCACTGCCTTTGGTGGGAGAGCAGCTGGCTGCTTCTTTCCAGAAAAGCATAGAGCCAAATTCAAGTTGAACGGCTTAAGCATCTGTAGGGAAGCCATAATTTTTTTTTTTTTAATTTGTTTACCTGATTTACTGCTGTTTTATCTTTCAAGAGTGGTCCCATGAAAGCAGAGAAGAGAGGAAGCCTTGTTCTTAGCCTATGGGGCTTTGAATATGTCTGACTTTAAAGTGAAAGTACTGGTTATGTTCTTGCTCAATGATTATATGAAAAACAGAGCTGGCTTAACTGCATTAATTAACTGTGCTGAAATATTTGATTCTGTATGCAGCTAAGACAATGAAAACTCTTCTAAAATGGCCTTAGCCTTGAAATCCCTTTCCTCGTCCATAGTTGGGCTAAACTCTCGCTGATCTCTAGAAAACTTGAGTTACTTCAAGAGATTAGGGAACTCTGTTCCAAATCATCTATTGGATATGTGACTGACACTGCTATAAATTATTCCGAATAGTCCACTTGTTACAGCACATGGAGGACAGCAAGCAACTGAGTGTCTTCAGACTTTTTTTTTTTCTTGGATACATGAGCTATTGGGCAAAGATGCCAAAAGAGGTTGTAGAAACTTTGCCACTTTGATTACACCCGGGCTTAGAGGGACTCACTTTTCATCACTGGCATGTTGCCAAGGCACTTAAAAACCTGTACATCTAATATCTGGGTAATTTGCCGTGCTGCATTGTGAGAACTATTTGTAAGTCATAATGTCCTTATCCTTAAAGGAGTCAGTAGCTGTGTGGCAAGAATTTTGATTTTCTTCAGGATGTTTTGTCCATGCTGCTGTTTCAGTCACAAGATTATTGCATTTGTTTGCATTTACTGGCTTGCAGAATCAAGCCCGAGAACCAGCACTGTTTGAGTGCCCAAGAAGAATTAATATTTACTGCGCTGTTCTGCTTTGCTCTGCAGCTGCAGAGCTGGGCAAAGTTATCATAGACACAACAAATAGGCACAGAGAATTTCATCACTAGAACTGTGCAGTGCTTTTATGCCTAGCATCTGGCAGTGTAAGTGCATGAGTAAAGAGTTACTGCAAAGAGATTGCACAAGTATTATTTTTAATGATGCTTACAAAAGCACATCTTAGCTAGCCTGGCCATGTCTTTTACTCAGGCAGTACTGACCTCCTAAAGAAATGCTATACAGGGAATTTTTTTGTAGTATAAATACGAAGATATGGAAGAAAAGAACTTTTGCTCATTGTGGCATCTGTATTAGCCACGTGATAAACACCACCACTGTGAAACAGTAACTTCAAAGTCATGAATTCTGCAGAAAGTTCAGGAGCAAGTTTTATTACCCACACAAAACTGGTTTACAAACTGAATTCACAAACGCTTCTGTTTGTTGCTTTAAGATAGTTTTTCAGATAAGCATGTATGCTGAATTTTTTCTCTGAAGCAAACATCTGCAAAAGCCTTGCAAGACTGAAATAAGAGGGCAGCAGCAACCACACTTGTTTCCACATTCCATATCTTTATGATATGCATCCACTTTTGGAAAGTCTATCCCTCCCTCCTCCTTGGCTCTGCCATTGCTCAACTGAATCTGTCATTTATAACTGCAGATTCCTCCCCCTCTCCTCCCTCTAAGACTCATGCTAACAAGCACCTTTGCAGAATAGAAATGGTGAGGACCAAGTCCATGAAACCTGCATGGAGACATTATGTTAAAATGTGGAGAAAAGAGATCCCTGGTGCTCTGTTCTCACTAGGAGTTTGTTCCCACAACTCAGTATGTATTTATTCATGCCACTGAAATCAGTTCAGTTAGGTTCTTTGTGTATCACCTTGCAGAACTTCAGGTAGGGGAGAGATTGTGCATTTCACGGTGACCCTATGCCTACAGCGAAGAGCTACTCTATACAGGAGAAGCAAAAGGGACTAATAATCACCATGAAGTTTTCAGTAACCTGCACACATTTAACAGGCAGTCTTTTAAATTACTTCTTCTATGATACAATATGCCTGGTTATCAGCTTGTTCTTTCCTAAGACTGAAAAACATTCCTTGCTTCCCTGTCAGCCTGGTTATTACAGTATAAAAGAGGAAAGAAGGAGAATTGGAAATGGTAACAGTTATTTGTGATTGCTTCTTCCATCCACAGATGTTGTCCCCTAGGGATCCCTGCTCTCCCTGGAGCCTTGTCTGCTCGCTTGTTTGTTTCTTTTAGGAGATTCACCCACAGCAGTGAATCACTGGGCTGGCATATCACTGGAGTGTTTTCTAAGCCCTATTGTGAGGATTTAAGTGGTCTATAGATTTTGTATAACCCTTTGAATAAGTACGTCTAATGAGAGCAACACATATGTTTGCGCTAATATACCACCCATGGCTTTCCCATCAAAGCCCTTTGTGTTTGTATTTTGTGCATGATCAAAGAAATAATTAAAAGTAGGGGCAATGGCTTGTCTGTCAGACATTTTAAGAATGATATGCTGTATTCCAGCTGTTTCCTATTTGAACACTTGTTTTATTTCTTCTCATAAACCTGTAACCACAATTTATTTTCATCGTTTTCTTTTTTTCTCCCTTAGTGTTGTGCTGGCAGCTCAGAATGTCTCTGTATCGCTTGTGACTGATGATAAATTCCAAACTGTTCAGAATGGGGTTACAGATCCTCCATATTCCCTGAACTGCTTGGAGCAAGGTAAGACTGCCATATAGTCATATCTCTGCTGAAAACCTGTGGTGCTGAGAAGAAAACTGCAGGCTAGTAAGTAACCATACAGATTGCATACTGTTCAGGGCTCAGCATAATGAATTATTCTTTCAACTTTTTACAAATGAGAATAAAATACTCCATTTCAAATGGAAAAGTAAAAAAGCTTCATTTTGTCAGTAGACAATGAATTAACATGAGTTTGCAGTCTCAGTGGAAATGCAAAGCGCTAGTTTTTTCCCTTGATTTTTTTTGGGGGGGGGGATTGTCAAAATCTGCCTCTAGTTGTGGGCTCTGTCAAACTCACCTTGGTATATCAAGCTAGGAGCTGGGGCTGGGCTGCACCACAAGCTGTATATGTTAAGATTAGCTGTTCTTTTAAACTCCTGCCTGTTTACAGCAGAGGCAAAGTGATTGATATCTCATACCTCTGAGGTTATGTGACGGGGCAAGGCAAAGGTACAGCATCTAAATGCTACAAGGGACAGATTGGTAAATGCTGTCCATTCTCTACTTGTTTCATGGAGATCGTGGAAGTCGAGGTGGATAAGAAGAAAGCAGATTAATGCAGGGCAAGCAGGGAAAACATGGAGATGTGGCTAGTGAGAGGACACATGGGTTTGTCAAGATAAGTGTAAATGGCTATGAGAGACATAAATGATGCTGCAGATAAAGCCTCTGTGCGAGTAGTAAAAAAGCATTCCAAATTAAGGGAAAGAAGCAATAATAAGTATTAGGCCACCTTATGCTGCGTTACTGATGCCAAAGTGCTCCTAAAGCAGGAGGAGAGCTCCATTAGCACCCAGATTATGGGGGCATTGAGCTGTTCCTGAGAAGGAAGATAATTTCAGTGATGGCAGGTAGCATCCTGACTTCCGTTGGAAGGCCAGGAAGAGTTACACCCCGAAAGAGCACTCAAATTCCTAACCAGGATCTTGTGTCTTGTCATAGGAGCCTAGCTTCATACATGCGTGTTACCCTTGACAGTTTTGTCATACAGCTCTTCTCAGTTTCCAAACTAATGTGATCTTTACTAATATACTCTCTACATGTTTATTTTAGGTAAAGAAAAAGATTTGGTGATGAGATATATTTGTAATCCCTTTGTTAACTGGAACGACAATCTGACTTCAGTATCTGAATTGGAGGAAGTTCTGAGGTAAGACATTAGCTAAAGGGATATTACTAACAGTGTAATTCAAATCTGTGATCTCTGCTCTAAATCACCTTACATTTCCACTTGCATTGATTTCATATTCACTAAAATGATTTTTTTCCCTCCAGAAAAATAAAGTCAGCAGAGATTGGTGGAAAAGACTCCAAGAGGTCCATTAATTCAGATGATTTAGAAGCCATACAAAAGTCTCTACATCGTTTAAAAGGCTTGGAGAAAAAAATGAATAGAAGTGAATTAAAAAGCTTAAATCTATTCAGAAATTTGAAGAATGAAACATTACAGAAATTGTATGCAATTCTGGAACTGGGAATGAATCCACATCATGATTATAAATTAAAGGAACCATATAAGGAAATAATTGATGAAATCTATAACTTCACATCACTGCAATTACAGAGTGACTTTAATGAGACTTCCATTTTCAATATAATGACCCAGTGGAAAGAAATTCAGAGTGCTTTAAAATTAGCTACAATGATTTGGAATCCAGTTATGTTAAATAATTCTAATTTTAGTACAGTGCAAACTAAGGATGCTCTCAAAATGTTGCTCTCCACTAGCATGCCATCATTTCCGGAAGACTTCAGAGAACGTTTAAATGGAATGCAAGAAATACCGTCTTTGTTTTCCGATTATCTGCTTAAGCCTGTGTCCTACAGAAACTTTCCAGACCAGCTCCTAGCTCTCCAGAAGCTGTTTTTTATAATGACAGACAAAAATATAGGTTATCAGTACCTACTGATGCCTGTGTTTGAACTGATGCGGAAAGTAGAAAGCTCCATGGGTGAAGCCTGGTGGGATGAGCTGAATGCCTATTGGCGTCTTGGGGAGAAATTGAGATCAATGAAATGGGATAACACAGGCATCATAGCTTATGGGCAGTTTTTAGATGTATTAAACAGCCATTTACAAAAGCTGAATAATACTTCAAACAGTGTCTTCAGTGAACAATTGGATCAACTGTCAGAATTTATAACAGCCGTGTTTAAAGAGTTTAGGGAAAACTCTGAAGTAGCCAATATCTCACTAGTCACTCAAGCCATACAAAAGACCTTGCACATATTAAAAGACTTACAGCTGAATTATAATGTCAGTAAATTAAAATCTATAGATATTTTCTTTAATTTTGACAATAAAACCTTTGAGAGCTTGTCTGAACTTCTGAGGACAGGAATGAAAATCCTTCATTATACAAGTGCCAGTGAATCTTCCAGTGAAGAAATAATTAACCTTGCCTATAAATTAACACATCTTCTACTGCAGGAGTTTATCCAGTCTTCCTTGCAGCACAATACGTCACTAGAGGAGAAAGTTTGGGAGTTTCTGCATTTAGCCT
>NW_010118646.1:0-5771 GCF_000699245.1 Pterocles gutturalis
GGCAGGGCCGTAGCGGGGTTTTCCTCTGTTCCAGAGACGCTTCTGCCATAGTGGGAGCGGAGCCGCGGGCTCGCAGGGGTGTTGTCCCGCCTTAGTTGGGTGGGAAAGCCCACGGGCGAGTGGTTTCTTCCTATAAAAAAACTCTTGCAGAAACAACAGGTGAATACAGTGAGGAAGTGTCCTGGGCTGGAGGCGACACCCAGGTCCTCCCTCCTCAGGAAATGCTTTTCGTCCCTTTTTATTTCATGTCCTTTAAAGGCTTTTTAGTGATTTTCTCTGAAAACGTCTATGTTTAATTTTCTGGCTACTTATTTTGTGTTTCTTATAAACAGTTAATCCTCCCTAATTGGATTGGTAGAACTTTGTTCTGGTCTCTCTGTTGCTCTTCCCTGGGCATTGCAGCCCCACAGCAGAGATGGTGATGGTTTGGCCAGTTCCTTGAAGGTTGGTTCATAGCTTCTTACGTGCAACAACCACATTATGACTATGTATGCACTTGGTAAAACCCATTAATAGCAAGTATGCCAATACTCAGCCAGGCTAAGGCTGATAAAAGGCCTTAAACGTCAGCAACGCTCACACCGTAAGTAACTGGGCTTGTGTCTCTGCCTACAGCAGTTATGTACTACTTACTAGAAATACAGCTGTGTAAGAGAGACCTTGTGGCTTTCAGCTGGTTCAGGGGCTGGGTCATCCATCTGGAGACCAGAGGAGCTCCACTGCGGAGACAGCCGGATGGCAGTACTGCCTGTGAAGCAGCTGGGTCACTCATCTCCCTGGCAGGGTTTGCCAGGTTTTGTTACAGTCTGCTTCGTCCTCCTTCAGTCTGAAACTTTAGCACTGAAATTTTTTAACTTTTGGAAAAAAATTGACTCACTCTGCTCTTGTCCTTCTCCTGCACGTGCATAAGTGTAAGATTTGTTTTCTTTTCCTCCCAGGTTCCCAGCATGGGGGTTTCCAGCTGCAGTCCTTGCAACTTTTGCTAGCATTTACTTTTTGCCATCTCCCATTGATCCAGAACCATTCACGTATGTTCCCCTGCTTAATTTTCAAGTTCAAGAGCATACTTATGTTTGTTGGGAAATACCTGTGCTTTCAAAACATATACTCTTCATCCTGCAGGAGCATATAAAGCATGCCACTTAAGTTCATATGCAGGAGAAATTGTGTTTCTTCTATAAAACTGGAAAATAGTTAACACTTTTTTAAACAAGTGTATTTCAAGTAAAACAATGCTGACCAGTGCAGTATTCATACACACGTGTAGAGATTGTTAGTAGATCTCACACTAATGATAGAGGATAAAACTTTACAGGATAATGGCAATTTTGTGCTTGTACTAATTTCAGAATTAAAAAAAATCCTAAAAAGTCTGTGTTCTTTTTAGCCAGGGCCTGCAAGCCCCACAGAATTGTTAATTTAGTTTGAAGTAAGGGTTTTAACCAATACTAATAGTTTTAACAAATTACTAAGGCATTCTTTGTGGGGTTTTTTTGTTGTGTGTGTTTTTTTTTTTTTTTTTTTTTTGTTACTAGTATCTCTGGAATAAAGTCCTATTGCTTTCCCTTCAAATAATTTTATAGTCTAATATTGTCTTGTTTCTTACATTTTGTTTATAATTCATTTGGTGCAGTTTTGAAAAGCCACCTCCTGCCTTGGTTGGATCATTGCAAGTGAATAAAAAGCTTCAGAGTGGACAAAGAATCTTCACAGGACAACTGAAAGGTCCTGAGTCTTTTACTGTTGATGATGAAGGCAAGTAGGTTAACTTCCAAATGGGTGAAGTTACGCATCTGCTACCTGTTATACATCTGATACATCTGCTTGTTCAAGTTATTAAAAGAGGAGACTTAAGAAATTTAAATCCAAAGAAAGAAAAATAGGAATGTTTGCTAGACGATTGCTCCAAAAATATTAAGATAATTTTATATTCTATATTTTCACATTTGTAAACATTTCACTGAAAATATTCCAGAACATTTAGTTGTCTGCAGCTTCCAAGGACACAGCAAATGTCCTACTGCTGTATTAAAAAACACAGAACCACAAACTGGCAATATATAGAAGTTGTATTAAAATGTAACTTTTAAAAGGTGTAAAATAGCATACTCTTTAAAAGTAGCGTGCAAAAACAGCTGAAGATTTTTGTGGGAGTTCTTCCAAATGTGAGTCTAAGCTTGGGCTTTTGATAAAGATGTAGTGATAAGCTTGCCTTGGTTTTTTTCCATTTCACGTCTCCAAAACCAGTGTTAATTTGCTGCTCGAGCTCAGGTACTGAGTTCAACATGCTTTTATTTCAAAAGCTGTTATTGAACCCAGAGCCAGAGAGGGAGGCAAATGAAGTTGTTTTAAAACTTGCACAGTCATCAAAAATGTATTTTTAGAGCAGCTTGGAATATAAAATTTTCAGTGTAATATACCTATCCACATACTTCATCTTGGGTGTCTGGCAGCTGTGAGGTGGCAGCATGGTAGGTGCAGGAACCCTACAAATAGTGGCAAGCAGAGAGCTGAAGGGGTAACGATTAGCACTTCTGCACTTTTCCAACAACTCTCTTACCCGGCATGTGAACAAAGGGGCTGCGATGAAAGTTCAAGCCAAATAGAGGAGAGACACTGTGATCTTCTGTTCAGGACACGGGTTCAGTGCTGTAGACTCAGGACCTACCTGTTCTGGAGGAATTATTTTCCTCTTAATGTGCAAGTGGATAAAATAGATTCCTGCAGTAGCCAGTGCAGTGAAGCAGGCAACTCCCAGTCCAGAGCAGTTTGAGCCAGGCAGTTCAGACACCCTCCTTTACTGCTGGTGCTAGTTTTATGGTATTTTTCAAGGAAGTATTGACTAGCCCAAGACATGTTTGAAAGTTGTGGTCTTGTGTTGTGTGCTACAGAGGTGAGAAGTAATCATCTGGAACATTCTTGTTTGCCATTGTGCAAGCTGAAACGAGAAGCGTTTTCACTCACAGCAGCACAGGCCTGGAAGGGACCTCGTTCAACACCTTGCAGTGAGGCATCCATTCCTAGCAAATGTCTTCTCAAAGCTGTTTCCTTTCTGCTTTCCTCAAAGGTGCTATTTTAAATTATCTTTTTATCGCACTTTTTGTTCTCTACCTCTTCCTCTACAACTTTCAGAAAGGGTAGCATTCACCACTGGAGTTTTGCAGAGTATATTTTAAATACAAGGAATAATCCTGCAAATGCTCTGTGTTGCCAAATCTAACCTCTTTCATGTTGCTGTATAAAATACTGTTTTGTTTCTGTTTTTCCAGAGTGTGTTAATTCTTCCATGGATCTTCTCTGAATTTAAGGGTATTTTCAGAGACTAAGTCAGTTGAAATCATACAATATGACCAAGGTTGTAGTGAGTGTTGTGGTGATCTTGCCTGGTTTAGGTAAATGCTGTTTTCCATATAAATAAGAGAGGATATTACAGGTAATTAGAGTAGTTCTGTTTTGCCTTCACTTTACTACAAATACCCATGAGCAAAGTCTTGTGCAAAACCTACTTGCACTAGCTGTATATATCTACATATAGCATCATAGCCTAGTGCATAGCATGTCAGAAAATAGCATTACAAGTCTAAGATTTCTCTCTTTAAATACAGAATCTGGTATGTGATCAGAAATTTCAGCTGTTTCCAACATGCCTTGGGAGGCATTAGAATGCCAGTATATTTTATGGCAGCAAAATTCAGTCTCTTTTTTCTCAGGCAAATTTGTTCTATTGAGCAGTGGCTCTGAAGTTCTCCCTTTGGATAAACAGGTGCTTTCTGTGTGCCAGTAATCCTAGACAATTCTTTTAATCTAGATCTGACAGTTGATACTCTGAGAATCTGTTCTATTTGCTCATAACATTTTTCCATAGATGTGAGTGAGCAGATGCTAGACATTTTTATATCTGTTTATGTGCTTTGGTGTAAGTGTTCATTAAACAAAGTAAGAATCTGTGTTTTTTAGTAATATTGGCACAGAAAGGTATTGTAACTTCTATGAGGTATCTTTTAACACCTGCTGCCAAATGACAGTGCACATTTTTAAATGTACACGTGGCTAGGGTGAAAATGCAGGTCACACATAAAGAAAATAATGTCTACTTTAGTTCAAGCTATGTAAGTAAAAGACAAAACAGAGAAATGTTTCTAGTTAACAGACTTTATACTAAAAGTGTATTTTGTTGAACAGTAAATCTAGGTCATAGATGCATCATACTATTTCAGAGCCTCATCGTATAAGGTCATATGCATCATACTATTTCAGAGCCTGGACTAGTCAAAAGGTAGGAGGACAGTATATTTCAAAGGTGGGGCTTAGCCACTGATAGTGTTTTTCCTTTGATACTCTGCACAGAAGTTCTTGGAGTTACAATACAATATCAAAAGATCTGAAGAATTCATGTGAGTTTTTTGCCTTGTTAATTTAAACACTTTAAAAGCAGAGGAGAAAGCAACTGCTAAGCAGGTATCCAATAAAAAAAAAAGTTTAGTCCTTTAATGCAAACTGACACATTTTTTAGTATTAGTCTGGTGGTTCAAAAGCAAAGCAAAACATCACAGCTTTAAAAAACTCCCAAAAAGCAAACTTGGTTTTTTTGCTTAGGATTTTAATGTCCTAGGAGAAGGGTCACTTCCTTGCTTTTGATCAGTCATTGTAATGTTTTCCTTTTGTCTACTGAACATTTTAGCTAGCTGATAACATGGAAGAATCCTCAGGACAAAAAGTTAGATCATGTGAGCTTTGCTTTCACTGATTTTAATTGACAGTATGAGAATATCACTGTGAATCTTTAGTCCTGTCATTGATGCCTTTGTTTGCTTCTAACCCAGAGAAGTCTTAAGATAGCTTTTAATGTATTATGTTTAAAATAAACATATGAACAATTCAAATTTTTTCTAATCTCCACTATATTATTGTTCTTTTGGCTTTAGAAAAATATATTTAAAGTAAGGTGTAGGGTTTCCTGTCTGTTTTGTTGTTTTGTGTGTGCACAGAATATATAAATTAGGAGCAAGAAGGAAGGGCTCACAATAATGAGGAATATCCTTCTTTTATAGTAAGTTTTATTTGCCGTGGTCCCTTTTAAAAGTCTTCTAATATACTTATTTTAAGGTAATATCTACACTGGTACTGTGGATGGGAAACTGTGGATGATCAGTGGTGACCAGCTGCATTTCATTACTCAAATGGGGCAGGATATGCCTGAATGTGGTGAGTGACGGTTTTGATGTGAAAATGACAACAAACTTCTTCATATAAATGTCACTGAATGAGAAAGTGCTGTTTTAGCTGCTGCTAATGTTTTCTGATTCTTTTCTGCAGAAGAAATTTGTAAGAGAAGCCTACTGCTAGCATGCAGTTTTTCCTAATGTAGGCAGAATTCAGGTATAATGGCACACTTCTCCAGCTCTTGAGACTGACTTGAATAGACTTGCCATGAATTGCCATTTAAATAAGGAACAATGTTTTATAGAATAGAAGTCCTTCTATATAAAGCTTTTTGAGGATGGTCTAAAGACACAATTTATCCAATTATTTTCCAGCCTCGAGGTCAAAATGTATTTTAGAAACAGTTCAAATCTTAAAAAGGAATCGGACACTCAGAATAGAGTGTCCTGGTACTGGACCTTACTTGTAAATGAAGACCCACACTGAAATGTTTATGGTTTTACCTTGTTGCTTTTTGATGAATCAAGCAGGCCTGAAAGGCCATTAAAGTAGCTGATTGGCTTTGCTTGGTTTCCTAAGCATGTGACAGCTGTATAGGTGCTTTCCCT
>NW_010118646.1:5802-32873 GCF_000699245.1 Pterocles gutturalis
CCCCTGTGCTATGGGCCAGTCTCAACTGAATTTGAAAGAACTTGCAAAGATTACTGAACTTTTTTGAGTCTTATGTAAATAATTGACTACGTGGAAGTTGAGAAACCAAAAATGAGACCATAATGGTCAATCCATTTGGAGTGAGACCAGAACTCAGCTGTTAACTTTTTGACAGCTGTCAGTCAATGAGCTTGTGCTACTGATGTGTTACAGCTCTAGTGAACTGTGATGTACGATGTCCCTTCCTTTCTGGAGTACTGGGGGAAAATATGCGTTTCAAAGTAGAGGGCATTAGGTCACAAAACTGGAGGGTGTCAAGCTTTACTAATTTCAGTGCTCTCAGGAAAATTATTCACTATAAAAATACTGGACATGATAGTTCTGTTTTTTGTAGTTTTACCTGAGGATTACTTACAGGATTCTCATGTGACCTGTGGAACTTGGGCCCCTCAGCTGAAGGGAAGTAGTCAAATCTTTCCTAAAAGCAGTTCTTTTTCCCCCATATTTTACTTGGGGAATATATATTAAACAGCAGCTAATCTGTTTTGGTTTACTGATTTCATGATCCTACTAGTTCCTCAGTCATCATTAAAGCTGTCTGTGAAAAGAGAGTAGAGCTGAATTTTGCTGAAAGTTGGGAGGAAATTTTTTCTTAAGTAACAAGGAGCAGAGATAACTAGATTGACTACTGTCACTTCCTTTGTAAGTTACTTTTAGAGACAGTTTAAAGAAGCTTTTAGGCATCTGACTTATTCAAGGATGCTTTTCAACCTTTGCATTTCAGGATCTTCATTTTGTCAACCTCCTGGTCTTATACATCTTCCTATTTGTATCTCAGGAACTCCAGACTATGAACCAATATGTGGCCGGCCCCATGGAGTCCGAATGGATCGGGATGGTAACTTGATTGTGGTGGATTCTTATTTAGGCTTGTACAAAGTCAATCCAAGGACAGGAGAGAAAACCCTCCTGCTATCCAGTGAAAAAGGTGATGCTACAGTTCAGGAGGAAGTAGATTGATGAGTAGGTTTGGTCCTCATGCTTAGGTTTGGAATTGGAAGATCAAGGCACTTTAATCAGCTGAGATCAGTACTAGTGAGTGTGAGGACTGGGGATGATTGAAAGTCCATTGGCTTTATATTTTTAAGATTTGTTTAAAAAAATAGGAAAAAAAAAGCAATTATATTTGTCAGAGGCTTTTGGTTTGGTATATGTTATGTTGTATGCAACCTGAACATATTTCCCTGCAAATTAATTTGGAGCTTGGATTTTAGCTTGGGACAAATTAAGGATAGTGATAGCATTAACTATGAGATTTGGAATTGCAGTGTCTGAAAGCTTAAGCTTGTGTGGATCTGAATAATTTTGAACACTTGGTTGGTTTTATACTTATTTTAATCAGTAGTCATTTTTATTAACCAGGTGTGGATGGGCTGCCTTTCAAATTCCTAAATGGATTAGAAATATCAAAGAAAAATTTGATTTATTTTACGGATTCAAGTAGCAAGTGGGAAAGACGACATCATAGATATGAGGTGAGATGAGGTAATTGTTGTAGCCATTTGTTCAGGGGCAGCTAAAGTGTTAATTTTTGTGCTAGCAGCACTGTGTACTAGGCTGCAGAAGAGACAGCATGTTAGTTTCTCCCTGGTATCTGTCTACAAGCATGCTCTTATACTGCAGTAAATGCAACCTAGCAAATTGCTGGTGTTCTTGAAGGTATCTTTTCTGTGTAGTCATACCCTTTGAGCAAAACTTTATCTAGAACAAACTGTTTGTAAAGCTGAAATTCAGTGAGGTCACAGACATAAAGTTTACACTGAGTCTCATCTCTGCTACCAGAACTGTGGATAAAATTAAGCAAGGAGCAAAATCACATGAAGGGAAACATATTTAATCTAAGGAGTGGGAATTGAGATACAAGTTATTAATGGAAAAAAAACAAAAGACTATTTGAAATCTCTTCTGAGTCACTTGCTTTTTCTTAAAGCTATCAGAATTACTGTTTGGTAGTATATTATCTTTGCCATTTAGTATTTCAGACTTCACAAGGAGTTGCCGGTACAAATGATAAACATAAAGGCAGTTTCCTCTTTGCAGGGCTTATGTTTATATAATTCAAAGCTGCCCTGCAGATTTTTAGCAGAAGAAATTTATTCAAATTATTTCATATCAGAATTAAAATGTCGGCTGTTTACTTGCTTTAGCAAAACACTTGTCAGTGCTTTCCAGTTTGATCTGAAGAAGTTGCAGTTGTTCACAGAAGCCTGATGGGCCTCAACATTTTGCTAAAGCAGGAACTGCAGAATAACATATTTTGAACTCTGGGCTTTATAACCCCCACACTCCTCTGTTTCTGCAAGAATGCTGTGATCAGCCTGGGACATGACCTGAAAAGAATCCTTTGCTCCTTTAGTGGTGCGAGTTTATTGTTTTTAAAGTCTGCCTTTATCTAATTCATGTTAGTATCTAATTCATGTTAATTTTTATTTAATTCATGTTAATACAACTTAATTAATGTTAATATAACTTCTGAATATTTTCTAATTGAAACCAGTTATTTTGATAGCCTTTGTATTGATTAAGGTAATTGAAACGAACCATCTTGGTCGCCTCTTGGCCTATGACCCTGTAACAAGAACAGGAAGAACAGTGCTCAGTGGCTTGTACATGGCAAATGGGATTGCACTGTCCACCTATGAAGATTACATATTAATAGCAGAAACCAGCATATGCAGAATCATACGGTATGTTAAACATAATTCTCCTCCCAGATAGAAAAATATTACGTCAGTTTATATTACATAGTTTTAATTAATTTGTAGATGTGATTTTCATGTTATTTTTCTGTTTTTCCTTACTTCTCTAAACTGAAGATGTGCAGTTAACAGGGTTGCTATGTAAACTTAATCTAAAGTACTTTTTTCTATTGCAAGTCACAGGTTTCAGTTAATTCTAGGTAGAGATTAACAGTTGCTCTTTCTACTGCCAGATGTTTTTATACCAATTTAGCGATATATTTGGCCCTAATTCCCTCAGACTCAATTACAATTATCCTGATGACTCCATTATTATAGTTACAACAGACCTCAGAGGACAAGTGTCACTGCATGATTATGATGCATAACACCCCATTTTTCACATTTTAATGGGAGTCTGTGTTTTTAACAGGTTTTTTTATTTCATGGAAGTTCTAAAGCCAAATGTAATATTACTTTTAATTTCACAGGCCTATTTCGTATGAATAGATTTTTGAATAGAACAGGGGGGTACTGTTTATGCTACATGCAGAAAGATGAGATTTTTGACCAATCGTCATTACTCAGGTTTAGTACCTCTTTGCATTTACTGCTTCCTGCAGAGTCCTGTTCTTACTTTGAAAAATTCCCTGCATGAATCAAAATGATGGATCTTCCATGCTGTTAAGCTTGCTGTATCTTGCAGTAGCCACTATAACTCATATTCCCCTTTTTGCAGCTATTGGGTGAGTGGAGCTAATGCAGGAAAAAAAGAAGTTTTTGTGGACAACCTGCCTGGGTATCCAGACAACATCAGATTATCAAACAGAGGCTTATACAGAGTTGGAATATCTACTACTCGCTTTCCTGGTTTCTTTTCTCCTTTTCTGGATGCTTTAGGACCGTATCCATTCCTGAAGAGATTTATTGCAAAGGTAACTTTGACAGTGTGCAGTATTAACTATCAGTGTCACAAAAATGTTGATTTTTTTTTTTTTAAGTATGAAAGAACTTGTTATTCTTTATTAGGAAGCACAAGAGACTACTGCTTCATCTTTATCAGCCAGCATCCCAACACGTACTAACTTTGATATTTCTGGAACATTTAAGGACTGGTTTCTTTTTTACATATTAAAACAGAGCAGTTTTACTGTTTTGGTATTACTGAGAACCCATTTATAAAGTAGGAAGATCAGTACTGACAAAAGTAGTCAATAGTTGCAAGCTCTCAGCCCTTTGGATATAGCAACATGATATTGTCAAGGCAGGTGAAGAACCCTTCACACAAAATATGATGATTTTGCTATATGAATCCAACTCTACAAAGCCACTCTTGGCAAGCAAGAGTCATGGAGCTGGTTATGATTAACCGTGCTACTTTTTCTAGGAACCATGCTGCCTTTGCCCTAGAACTTGCACAGGACAAACACTGAAGTGATTCAGTTGTGTTTCATCAAGTCCCTCTTATTCCTGTTTTTACAAAATGGGTGGCTTTTGGCAGCTGGAATAAGTTCAAACAACATCCAAACCTTCTTGAGCAAGCAGGCACTGACTGTACTTTAAGATTAGTGAGCGATTATTGGAGTGCCAGCTTTAGACACAGTCCAGTGAGCATTATCAAAAGGTTAAGTGACATCTGAATCTGACTAGAGCAACAGCTGGAATGCAATAGATTAGCATTGCCGTTTCTTTGTAGTCACACAGTTCCCTCCTCCCTCAAATCAAGTGTTAACACTGTGTATTTCTTTTTCTAAAACAGGTGACCCCTTTATCATTCTACAGTATTTTTCTTCGCAAACACGGCTTGTTCTTAGAAGTTAACGACAAAGGAGACATTGTGGCAAGCTTCCACGACCCTGATGGTACCCTCACTTGGGCTGTCAGTGATGTCTTTGAGCACAATGGGAAGGTGTATCTAGGTAATACAGACCTGCCTTTTCTTGTGGTGCTACAGTAAACTTTCAAGCTTTTGTAAGCTGGAACATCAAAAGAAAGTCAGCAGTGTTGGTTCAAGCAGCTGCTAAGTATTTTTCTCTACTTCAATGGAGACTGCTGCATCACTGAAGGAGAAATGAAACCGATACCACATGGTTAAGCAGAAATGAAAACACAATGCAGAAACACTTGTTTTAGAAGCTTGTGAAAGCCTCAGAATTAAATAGGTTAAAGGTACCAAATCACTTTGCTCTATAGTTCAGAAAATCGTCGTGAATGTATTTTTAAAGAGTTGCACTGAACTCATCTAAGGAATGCAACTCTGTAACAGGGATTGAGGTAAGTAGCAGACATCTTACTGTTGCTCACAGTTCCCATTTTGGAAAAAGCCTTATGTAAGATTTTATTCTTCCTCTTTCCCAGAGGCAGAACATACTGCTCTTAATCACGAACAGCAGTTTCTCCATTGTCTCTTTTGTTAAAGTTTTCCATCTATTCCACTACATCAGTTTCCAAGGAAATATGAGCAAGTACAGCTTGCATTTAAATTTGTTCTGTCACCTCATTAGTGTTTCTTCCTGGTGCAAAGTACTCAGGTGTTGTCTTGCTAGATGCTGTACCTAAGGTTGCCTGTGACCACATAAAAGGTCACTAGTGGCCACTGTTAGGTAGCAGAGCAGTAAGTAGAGAACAGGCTTATGAATTAGAAATTCAGTCTTTAGAACTGTGACACAGTTTGATCCTTGGGAGAGGTTTAACTGAAGTTCAGTAACAGAGAGAGAGGAAGTTTGATAGGCAGTTTATTTTTTCTTTCCCAAAAGTGCAGCAGTGAACAGGGTCCTCTGGAAGGGCACTTTCTAAACAAATGTTCAAAACAGCAGACGTTAAGCATGCTCACATACAGAGAGAGAGTAATACAAATAAAATTGATTTAATTGAATCACAATAAATGACAGCTGTTTCATTATGATGAAATACTGTATTTAGCTTGTAGAATCAGTCTTAAATTTAACTTAATTGAAAAAGTGGTATACCTGCTTTGGGTGTGTGTGTTTGCATGTATGTGTCCCTGTTACAGCTTTACTCTTTAAAATGAAGCAGCCCAGGTTACTGGGCAAGCATGTACTAGCTGTATTCACTTGTGCTGAAGTGATGATACTGAATGTTTTCTGGTTTAGAATAATGTAATAAAGTTGTTAACTGTGTTTCTCCTCGTATAGTATCTACTTTATCACCAGATCAGATCACTAAAATTCACAGCTCTGCTTTTGATAATAATTTTTTTAAAAAATGACTAAAAAAAAATAATCACATTTTACCTAAACCCAGCTCTCTACTGGTAAGGCCCTTTCATTTAACATGAATGGTATAGATAGAATTATGGTCAAACAGCATATGAAAAAGAATATCCAGGGAGACCATTTAGGTTTAATATCACTTAGTTGGGAATTAGATCTGGATAAGAGTCAAAGTTCTTTCATAGTATTTTTTTAATCATCAAGGATAGGAATTAACACTGCTCATTCAAAGCTGTCAAAATACTGCTTCATGGAAATATAGACATCAGACAAGTCACAATTCCTCTAAAAGTACTGGAAGGCAGGCAGCTCTTGGCTCGTGTTCTTGCTTCTACCACATGCTTTCGATGAATGGTTCTTAAGTCATTATCAAAAGTGGGAGTGAAGCAGATATTTTCTGGATTTGCCATTCTCTTTTTGGTTAAGTAAGGACTGGCTCATTTCATTCTGAATTTCAATTTAATACAACATTTACTACCTATGGCAGATTTCAGGTATTGTGTGGTTCTCTGACAGTGAGTGTGTTAAGTTACTGAGCCTAGTTACAGACAAAATGCTTTACAGGTATGTGCAGATAGCAAGAGTGTTGGGTAAAACATCTGGTCACATACTGAACAAGCTGTATCAGTTCTATCAACTTTCATGTTAGTTATTAGGCAAAAAGTAAATAATTCAAAAGAAAATTTCTTTGTTATGGCTTAAGATCACTTTAAGAAAAGATAATACTAGAGAGTTACATCAGTACCCATAACAAAGTTTTTTCTATTAAGCAGCAACATAATGCACATTACTTGCACTGAAACTTAAGTAGAAACCTGACATATGACCTAGATTTGACAGAACAGTTGAGGGTTTAATGTGCAGCAATCAGTGTATTTCACCCTAGCCTCCACACAGCTACCAAAATAAAGTTTAAACAAAGAACAAGTTGCTAGAATTATCTGAGCAAAACACTACATAAATGAACTTTAGGTTTATCTCAGTGTGCAACAAAATGCTTGAGAGCATGAAAACAACTTTGGTTTTGTTTTTGAAGACAGAGTCTGAAGGATATTGATGGGCAATACTAAGGCTTGAGAAACAAAGAACAGGATAAAGCTACAGTTGTAGTGGAGGAAAAAAAAAAAGTCCTGAGTATTTGAAAGCACGTAAGTAGTCCGAGTATCCAAAAACCTCTGCATTATACAGGTGCTCCAGCTGAAAAGACACCTTTCAAGCAATTTTGTCTCCAGATATTTGGTCACTCTAGAGATTTGAAATAATTGGTTAGATGTGAGACAAAAGCTCTATAAAATCTAACATGCAGACCACCACAGAAGTTTCCAACTCTAAGCTACATGAAGAACAGCTCTTTGCTTCAGATTTAAAAGCAAAGAAAGTTCAACTTATCTTACTGTAGCTTTGCTTGTATCCAGTTTGTGGATCTGTGTACCAGGGTATGGACCTTCACAGTTTTGAGAGAGTCATGGTTTGTTGCCTACTTAATGATTACTTAGGAGAAGGTTTTATGTGACAGAAGTTGTAATCATCATGCTCTCTATTTGGATAAAGGATCTGAAATAACTAACTAAAAAATAAATAGTTGTGCCAGAGTTTGTTTGCCAAGAGAGAGAGATTATCTTGCCTGATAACACAGCTGATTTGCCCACAAGCAACATGAACTTGTCCTGCAAAAGATACACAACTCAGTGTTTCTAGAAGGTGTTTTGCCAATGAATCAATACAGAAATTATATGCTAACACAAGTTTGTTTGTTTTCCAAGATTCAGAAAGATACGCAAGTTTGGGTGCAAGTGATAGCTGCATTTCAGACAAGCCTAATCAGAAGGCTGAAAGGACAACATCACCCTTCCAAAGTGAAACCAAGCGATAACATACTGCAGACATCTGACATCATTCCTTTGGTGTGAAGGCCACTTACTGCAGGTTGTGAGTAGTTATGTCTCAACCAAAGAGCACTACTCTATGAAGCACTTAAACTGCCTAAAATAGCCCTCTTAGCCTAACTTATGGTGAGCAATGATTTATTTATCTGTAGCTAGTTTGCTCTCTAAATAATTTACCTTCAAGAATCTAATCAACATAAGATGTTAAGACAATTCAAGACATTTGGAGGTTAAGAGATAAATCAGCGCTACTGTGGTGCCCTGGTGGGGGTTGTGGATATTTTTTTTAGTATTCTGCTTATGTATTAGAACAGACTTAAGAGTTATCTCAAAACACAGGCACGCTTATTTGAAAACTTTAAGTTAGTCTCAACACTCTCTTGTTTAACTCACTAGGAAGTCTATACTAAACCCTAAGAGTTTTCTCAGTAGTACGTAGTAACCCATTCCAGCATTACAAACTAGAAGTTGAAATTACGTTCTTGTTTGGAAGCTACCAAAGCTGTCCTACAAAATTCATTGGTCTCATCTGAAGTGGTCTTATTGAAAGAGAATATTTAGCATATGGATTTTAATTCTGCCCAAGACACTTGCTAGTCAGATCCTACAGTTTTGACTAATGCCTTCCTACGCTACTTTGGGCTAGCTTGCTATTGTCATTAACAGCTTTGAGCTAGATACAGGAAACCTGTAATTAAACATAACTTTTAAGAAAAGTCTATGACACTGAATATGGGTGAGCATTACTGTGCAATAGCACCTGCCTATCTAACCTGACTCAAATATGCATTTATTGATTTTTAGAACAAAATAAACTGTTCAGATTCATAGGCATAGGTTCACCTCTGTGCCTGTGATAAGAAAAGGTACTTGAAAGACAAAGATGGTAATCAACTATCTGAGCAAGACAGATTAGCTGTGTCTAATGATTTAGTTACAGTTCAAGCTGTAAAATATACATATTGCACAAGGCAACCAGCTAAAGACAAGGGGTTTTCTTCCAAACAGGGTTTGAATAGCCCATTAAAAGTCTTCCAGCTGTGATCAATGAGAGTTACCAAGACAGACCTGCTGCAGTCACTGGAGAAACTGGTCAGTGGGAGGCGATGGCAGGAGGCTCTTAAATGCCTTATAAGGACTGTGCAGAAAACCTCCGAGCCCGAACACCATGATTGCTGAACATGAGCCGTGGGTCAAACCTGTACCTATATAGGGAGGAACAGAGTCTGTGTGAGCTACAGTTAGCCCACAGTAACCAACACTTCTAGAAACAGCTTATTTCTACAACAGCTCTGGTACAAAGCTACATGAACAGTTGCTTTCTTGACAGTATGTAAGGATAATCTCTACATACTACAACAGATGAATTCTAACGACACAGATAAAGACCAGATAGTCTCCAAACAAATAAATGCTAGCTACAGCATACCAACAGCATATTGGTATGTACAACATTAAGCATTCAGGAGGTGCATTCTAACAGGATGCTTTGCTGCCTCAAAATACAAACTTGCATAGCACAACCATAAGGACATTTTAAACAGTGCTTTAAAAAAGCTTCAGTCCAAATGATTACTGACTGAATTTTGAGGTAAGAAGCGCTATTTACTTACAAGAGCTGACTAATAACATACAGCTTAGGTCCTGCAGGAAACGTTCTTCGCTAACAACATCTCCAGAAACAATCAGAGCAAGTATTTGGGAAATTCCTGCCTACAGAAACACGCAGAGCTTTTCCTTGTTTGCTGGGAAACCCGAGGTCACTTGGCTCTGACTACTCAGCAGAGCTGTAAGTATCAGCTATTCTAAGTCAACAATGGCTGACAAAATTAAAGTAGTAGTATTAATACCATCAAGTTATATTTGGTAGGTTAAATTAAAATAGAGATTAAACATTAAAAAAAACAGAAGCATCAAGAAAACATCTCTACTAGACAACACTATGTCAGTAATAGTATATTCCATAATAAATAGCCTCTGTAAAAGGTTAATTTAAAAAATATAGTTGTATTTAAAAATATTGTAATAATTAATTGAATCAGTGTTTACCCAGGATCGAAGACACCTGGTGTCCGGCAAGTTGCTCCTGAACAGGACTGCAGCATCATTAATCGATAATTCATCTTTTCTAGAATTTCTTGATCAATTGTTTTAGCAATGTTATTGATCTGGTGTGGATCTGCAGTCAAGTTATACACTTCCACAAACACCTGTAGAAGAAAGTTCCTGCACTGTATGAAGTCCTAAATGCTAGTTTACATTTAATCATGTTATTTGGGAAGAACACTTTATGGCAGCATATAGTCTCAGATGTTTCAATGACACTGCAGCACCCCACACATAAGCTATATTTAGCCACGTGGCTAAGTGGTCAAAGACAGGACAGTGTGTAGGTAAAGCTAAAGTTTTGTGATAGTACAGTATTGTTGGAAAAGGTTTTACTTCCACCTAAAATACTCATCTGCTGCACTGCAGATTTTTTTCTAACACATAAATGGAACCTGTCTTATGACTCTAAGTCCACAGCAAACGGCCATCGCTAAGCTGCCTGTCTTTTCATTAGTGGGTCTCAAAATACACAATTTCATGACCATCATAGCAACATTCTGTGCTCATCAGTTACTTCCAGCTCTCAGACTCAGACAGGTGTCTTGATTACATGTACAAACTATGTTGAATACAAGTATGCTACAACCCTAACACAAGAAAGTATTTTTTGCATGTGCATGCTTTGAGAAGGTTTGTCTGGAGGATTTTAAGGCAGAATTGGGTTTTTGGTACATTAAATCTCTAAACCATTCTGTGGGACAAATATTAGTCAGACATATCTCAATAATTCAGCTGTGGGTTTGTCTGTGCTAGAGTAAGAGGCATGATTACAGAGGATGTTGATGAAAACTGTCTGGGTTATGTCTATCTTAGATAAAGATGCATCTGGACAGACTTTGGTTGCAAGCTTTCTTGTAAGGTTCACTGCAAGGTTTTAAAAGCCACGTTGTTGCATCTTCCCTATACTGCTAGTCCTAATTTAGCTGACCCAGGTAAGCTGAGTGACCCAGAAACGTCCCAGCCATACTTACTGGAAAAAAACCAATATGACAAGAAGTGTATTACCTAATCAACTTTTGAGTCTATTTTTACAAAGAAAGCTGCAACGTTCATTTAACTTCATCATAAATTGCTAGAAAGTGGAAAAATGAAGGGCAGGGTCTACTAATCAGCATCTTGCTCTCCTGTACAGTCTTTCTTGCTGTCCTACTGCAGGGATTTGCTCCCCTGCTTTAAGTTGTTCATTACAGACTACCAGAAAATGTTTTATGCGGTGGCATAACAACTTGGGATACCTGCTGTTTATCCATCTATTGCGCATCTGCTGACAATGCAGTTTATTAGATTTGTGAGCCAGTTGCCTCAAACCCAACGTGCTCTCTGGAACAACTGTGTGCAAACGGGCACAAGGAAAGATCCACTCTGTACCACACCAAGTTTTGTGCATACAGCAGGTGCTCCACTAGTGAGATCTGAACAGTTTCAGAAGTGGGGACATAATGTTGCTTATATCCAAACAACTTACTTAAGATAAGGGTAGACACCTTTCTCACAGTTGTAACTTAAATACTTGTTTTGCCAAGCAAACAAGTGAGTGATAGAAAATAAATTACTAGCCTGGTATTTCAGTTCTTCCCAAGGAAAAGAGTTGCAACAGAAAATATTTGTTGTACAAAAGACTGCCACATGGAATTAGGGTAGGACAGAGAACCGAACCCAATCCCCAGCACAGCTCCCTGTGAGGCTGTTAGGTGATAATCATAGTTCAGGCTATTGTCCCTTCCTCACTTCCCTCCACTCCTTTTTTCTGTTTTCTTCCCAGAACCTCATCAAAGTTTTGGTCAAACATTCTCACCAGTACATAAATATTTCACTGTTTATCCTGCAAGCAATGCTAGTCTGCTTTTCAGAGTACTTTATGGAAACCTTGAGAGCAGGTAGGAGTGCAGTCGCTCGCACAGCTGTAAACAGTTCACATCTGCTAGTCAGACAGAGACTTACCTCCCGGTCATCAAATTCACAGTACTGTAGATCCCAGGAAGTTGACAGTGTCCTCACACAAGCATATGTGTTGTTATAGGAATCTTCACAGACACAGTCTGGGAAGCAGTGCTGTGAAGTCAGCAGTGAACAAGAACTTCAGAGCAGGAAAAAAAAAGATGAACTAGTAGTCCTTCTCCCAGAGTCTGCACCAGCTCAAGCCAACTGCAGTTAACTGATGAACACCAGGATCTCAGTCTAATACATGCAAGTCTCCACTGGGGACTTTAAGCAAAAACTCAGGTTTTCAACATTTGAGAAAGCATTGTTATTAAACTCGCCATGATTAAGTGCGCTTTGTCTGGGAATCTCATGTACATACACTGAAGAGAAGAGCACAATGCACACTACTAAAGACAACACCAATGGGATGCTTTACTTAAAGCAAATCTTCTCTGTTACAGGAAGTAGCTAGTGACTTAAATAATAGTTACAGATAAGAATTGTGCAGTGAAGTCACTGAAGTTTAGAAGTAACATAATGTTGCTGCCACCCACTTTACCAAGCCCACGCCTTCCTGCGTATTTCTTCAGCCCTGAGGCCCTTTACATTCCCATTGAAAGGGAGACTGTGTTCTGTATGGTCACATGGACACACCAGTTCTGCACGGCTGGACGTCCTCCTCTGATTCTTAAGCTGTGCAGGACCTACAGAGCACGCTCCTGCTTACCAAGACACTGAGCTTACTTACAGAACCAGGTTGGTCCACACAGCAAACAGGTTTAATTCAGCAGCTGTTTTCTAATATTAACAATATTAGAAATTAACAAATTAAGATAACTTGTCCAGCTTACTGTCACTCCAGGTCCTAGGCCAGGACAGGTAGGATCACTGCCATTGTATCCTTCTCCTTGGTACTCCACCAGGAAGTCTGATCTCCATGTCACATTTTTGTCTCCTCTCTAGGACAAGAGGTTAACATAACTCAGTATCCACCACACTGTGAAACAGCAGAAATTCTCCATGCCTGATATAACACTAACACTACTCACTGCTTACAAGGCTGTTTGATTCATGGTCCCTAGTTTGAGTCAGTCTTAAAATAATATTCATCCATAGGTTAGAATGTCTTGTCTAGCTGGAAGACAAGGTTCCAACCCTCAAAATATTAGTACACCTTCTTGTGAGAGTTTAAAGTGCTGTCTTCAATTTATAGAGTCATGCAGTAATAGCGAACAGGAGGCATGTGGCAGACACCACTACGTTACAGACAAGATCAATGAGGCTGTCTCTCTGTGGTTTATATCAGGCTAGTGCAACAGATGTAAAAAGATACACTTGGCGTAAGAAAAGATAAAGAGCTTTAAGAAGCAACTAAGTTTTAAGCTGTTCTATTTGTAGCTGTATTTTAAAAGACAGAGAAATACAGAAGTTTAAAGTTAATATACAGCACCATCACAGGCATATACAACAAAACAATGAGCGTCAGAGTTTTGATTCCATCAGAGTTTAAACTAGATGCCTTTTACCTGCTTCTGTCTAAAGAACAGCTTAAGGTTTGGATACAAGGCTTTAAAAGCAAAGCAGTGTTTTAAATCTGGATGATCTCCTGCATTTCCAAGTAAGCTGCCTTCAATTTATAGACTAATTAAAACTAAAAGGATCAACTGGAAGCCTATTTAGTTAAATAGGCTTCTGCTCACTTATTGCAAAGGTCAGGTTTACTTTATAAAACCACATGCGTTTTTTCCAGAGTTTAGGGTGAAACGCTAATTCTACTGAAATTTGAGGCAAACCAAAGATTTAAGTACGAGCAGTGTGCTTTTTTCTTAGGTCTATGCTGAGAAATCCTAAAGAAAAAGGGGAGGGAAGATGCAAGCTAGAAACAACATACAGACTTCAAAACAGGAATTATTACAAATGTCAGGATTCACCAAGGATGACAATTTTCTATTACAAAATGACCACAAATGTGTAGGGCTTTATCAAAACACATCTGCATTTAAACAGCATACCTGCTTTTTTCACTAAGCTATGAACATTCTGTGTGAAAATGCCATCAAGGGAAGAATCTGGGTTATGAGTTGCCCACTCTACTAAAGGAGTAGTATTCACTTTGAAGAATAACCCCTTCAAGAATTACTAGTTACTATCCCTGTCCGTTTACTTACCAACAGCGGTAATAGTGACATCCCATCCATCTGGGTCTTATTCAAGTCGTACCCCGCGATATCCAGAATAGTGGGACCCAAATCAATATTTGCAACAAGCATCTGAGGGTGAGCAAAACCATTAGTTCAGAAGTCTAGAACTGAACAGGTATAATAAGGACACTCCTGTTTTTTAAGTACTTGCAATTTTAGTTACACCTGAACATTACTTTACTCCCTCTCTATAGGCTAATGGATCCTGTAACATTACAAGCAATGGTGGGGGGTCTTTGGAAAGTGAGCTTCCCACTTTATTTCTGCAGCCTGCAATTACTGAAGTGTACTGATTCAATCAAGAGCACACAACTTTTTAGAATGAGGTCTTTGCATTTTCTACCACTCCACATATTTCATTGACACACACACACACACATATATATATATGCAGGAGAATGAATTACTACCCAAAGCTGGTAATAGTGAAACAATATTAAAAATCAAGTGGTGCTCTGATTTCACTTCTTTCTTTCTTACCTTGTTTGTCTGATTTGGTTTTATCCCTGGTCCTCGAACTAGCAATGGAACTTTGATATCAAACTCATACAGCTGCCGTTTGTCTATTGGCAAAGAAAATTGTCCTATACAATAGAAAAATGGAAAAAGTTAAATGGCTTCTTGTTTTACATTCTAAGAGTCTTGTGCTACCTAATTTCTAGCAGCCTATTTTAAGAAGTCAGAAAAGGTTCTTAACCTTAACTGCATTAAGAGAGTGGAGGATAGGAGCAGCCAAGTTCAAAGTATAAGATGTATCTTACAAAGTTCAACAGCTTAGATACTGCATTTTCAGTTGCACAACATGACAGAAACAGGTCTTTGATAGATTTTTACTGGTTAACTTTTTCATGGCAACTCTTTCTACAGAACACAGAGATCCTTCCTCCATTTCCATCCTAATTTTACATATACCAGGATAGAGGAATAGAGACTAATGCTAAAAAACACAAACAAATGAAAGCCAAACAAGCAAAAAAATCCCCAAACACCCACACAGCAATTCCAGAATGTTTTGCAACTCAAATCAGTCCTCCTCATGTCTAGTTTTCCATAGCTGCTGTTCTCATTTTAGGGAATGGTCGTACGAGTGAAACATTACGCAATTCCTGGATCTTCTACAAATATTCAGTAAGCCATAAAAATTTTACCAGTGTGATAGCCATTGTCTGATGTGTAAAAGATGTACGTGTTATCTAATTCTCCATTCAGTTCCAGTTTCTTCACTAGCTTCTCTACTAGGTCATCTACTGACAGCAGAGTTTGCCACCTATACAGAAACAAAGTAATTCATATGAGAGTATGAAGAATTTAGAGTAATTCTGACTGTAAGTGGGGTATTTGTGTTCTGCTTCAAGTCAACAGTGTATGCACTGCAAGAGGATTATTTTGCTTCCAAATTCTGAAAACAAACTTCATAGATTACTACACTGTACTGTCTGAGGCTGCAATTTAAGATAGAAATAGACTCTTTGTCTTCAGTTCTTGTTGACTTTATTCTGTGGTGTCTGAGAAAGACGTCAAAATGCTGATTACTTCTTATCTGGAGACAGTCAAGACCAATTTTGAAGGAACACAGTGGTAAAGGGTCAGTTATCTCCTGCAAGGTCACTTGTTATTAGCCCTTTATATCTAGTTTTTAATATTAAAATACAAGTGTGCCATGAATTTAATTGTCTATGTGGGATCATTTCTGCTTGAAAACTACATCAGCTATTTTGTATTACTTGTGTAATATCAGCATCCGTTATTCCAGTGTCTCTAAAGCCTTGAACAGGTACAAGATATTCTTTCCTTTCTCATCGGGTCTGCCACTGAGACAAGTGACTGTTTCTGATAAGTCAATAAAAAGCCTCCATGGACTAGTATCATGCTGAATTAGAGTTATTAAACTATTGGATCCTGTTGTCTCAAGGCTTAATTTAAGATTTAGTTGCATAATTTTACCTTCATGTTTTAGAAAGCAAGAGTCTGAAAAAAACCTGTTTTCTACTTCCAAAGAAACAAGCTAATGCCTGCTAACTCCTCAAAAATGGGCGTTCAGCACTTAAAGTTAAGCTAATGCTTGTTTCAGAACTTTTGAAGAAAATACACCTACAGGATAAAGAAATAGCCCTTTCTTTCTATTAAACACAGAGAACAAGCTGTATTTTCACCTTGTTCCCCATATCCTGTTTTAGAAAAATAAATTAAGCACCTGCTTTGACCAGCCAGGTATTCCTAAGCAAAAAGACCACAGACTGAGAGCCAAGGTTAATAAATCAATTTAGCTGGCAGATAAATCGTTCACATTTGATGGGCACCATCAGTGGACAGAATTCAAGTGAAGCAGAAGATAAGGCCATTTTTCATTAAAAACCTGTTGTGCACTGAAAGAGAAGCAGTAGAGACACCAAGCGTGATTGGTCTTTTTTGACAAATGATGGTAGCATTTGGGAGCAAAATATTTCTGAAGTCAGCATCAAGTTTCTTTGCAAAAAGTAAACAGAAAGTCAGGTCTGCTGAGAGAGATGACAGAGAATTATTAAAGGTAATTTGACATCTACTATCAGACTTACTACAACCCTTTTAAAAACACACCTTTTTTTTTTTAAAGACAATAAGTTTTGAGTAGAAATCTTAAGCAACAAAAACATTTCTTACCTCCTTCTATAAGCATCATCAAGAAACTGTATTGAAGAGTTAGTCATTGGAGTCTTTGCTTGTCGAATTAACCAGTGCTTGTTCTAAATAAAAAAGACAAAATGGTTAGGATAGAAGTACCAGCTTTTAAACCTTAGGCCAATTACAACAGAAATGTTATTTAGGGTAAAACATCCACATGATTCCTGTGAAATAGCCAGGCAGTACTATCAAACTGACCCAACTCCAGCTTTCCCTCTTGGTTAATGTAAAATGTTCATTGCAAGAATCAAATATATTACAGCTCCATTATGCTCAGCCCTTGTTGAAAAGGAAATAGCTGTGGAACATTTCAAAGCAGTTCAGGGAAGAAATTTGTGAAAGGAGCTAGGGAAGGCTCTCCTAGAGATAAAAGTTAGATAGCTTGAGACAGGTTTGATAAAAAAAAAAAATCTGAAGTATTGAGCAGAATTGTAATATTGGACTTGGTTGTCAAAGGGAGGTTCTTTTGTGACTAAGATTTGTGAGCATCGTAACATAGGCTGAGAGGCGAGGAGAAACTCCTGCATCAAAAGCAGTCAGGACTATCTAATCTATGGACAAGTGTGGACAAAAATCTGTAATGACAGCACTATCAGATTCTTGGTAGCCTAGGAACTCAGGGCTGGAGACTACTGAGGTGGGCCAAAACATTACCATTTTATTTGGATTTTTTTTTTTTACTCCAGAACAGGTGCAATTCTTTATCTGAAGTGTGATTGAGTTGCACCCCAAACTTGCAGAAATATCCCCTCGCTTCCTCCCCTCACCCATCCCCCCAAAGTGATGGTGATAATTTAAGTCATACAAAAAGTGATACTCACATCCTGTAGCACCACTGTTAACTGGGTCAGCTACCATACTAATACATGGGAAGGTCTGTTGTGAACAACCTGGAGGTTAACACTAGTGGGGAGCAGAATCAAGGCAAAAGTCATGTCAATGCAGCTTTACACTTTTTAATTTAGTAGGTCAGGAATGACCCAACTCATCACCCTCAGCCTGAGCCTGTATTTAGTTGGTCACTCCTCTCTGTAGAGCCTCTTGTTGCACAATTTCCCTCCTGTCACAAGCAAATGACTCTGAACTGGCTCAGGCTTTAGGGACTCACAATGACATGACTCACATCTCCTGCAATTATTCAGTTCTCCTGTTTTCCATTCTTGCCGACTGAAGGAAAGATTTTTGGCACAGAGACTTAATACCATGTCCAGTTTAATTCAGTTGCATTCAGGAGACTCAGGGGAGACCTTATTGCTCTTTACAACTACCTGAAACGGGATTGTAGCAAGGTGGGCGTCGGTCTCTTCTCCCAAGTAACAAGAGAAAGGACAAGAGGAAGTGGCCTCCAGTTGCACCCCACAAGGGTTGCCAAGCATTGGAACAGGCTGCCCAGGGAAGGAGCTGAGTCACCACCCCAGCAGTATTTAAGACATGTAGATGTGCCACTTATGGATGTGGTGTAGTGGTGGACTTGGCAGTGTTAGGTTTACAGTTGGACTCGATCTTAAAGGTCCTGTCCTGGTTTTGGCTGGGACAGAGTTAACTTTGTTCATAGTAGTTAGTGTGAAGCTATGTTTTGAATTTGTGCTGAGAAGGCGGCTGATAACGTACTGATGCTTACAGTTGCTGCCAGGACAGTCAAGGACTTTTCAGCTTCTCTGCTGTGTCAGTGTCTGCAGGTGCAGGAGAAGCTGGGAGGGAGCACAGCCCCAGTTACCAGCCTAGGATTCAACCTTAGGTTTAGGATTGACACCCAAACTGGCCAATAGTATATTCCATATCATGCACACCATGCCCAGCATATAGATGAGGCTCTGTTCCAAAGTGTGCTCTCTCTCTCTGGGTCACCCCTCTCTTTGGGTTGTCTTCCTCTCTTGGACACTTGAGCTCTTATCTCTTTTCTGGGATTGCAGTTTTGGGACTCTCCCTGCTCCAGGATCATTATCTGGGAATGGGCTGAGCCTTGGTCACTGGGTGGTGAGCAGTATTACTGTGTATCACTCATTTGTAGTTTAGTTATTAAAATTGTTCGTATCTCCATCCAGAAGTCTCTTCTCCCTTTACCCTTTCAATTGTCTCCCCATCCCTGGGAGGGGGGTGAGCAAGTAGCTGTGTGGTGTTTGGCTGCCAGCCAAGGTCAAACTACAACAGTCCTTTTCAACCTAAATGATTCTATTAATCTATTCAGATCTCTCTTTTACAGTAGTTGTAAAACAACTCTCTGGAGAGATGCTAAGTGTATCTCAGCAAGAAAACTCACAGCATAATCAAGATCAAACATCTAGGACTTGTGTGTTGGTTGAGAGAGGAAAAAGTAAGGAAAAACATCACAAACCCCATCCCCAGCTCAGTAGAAGTTCTTCAGACAACAAAGGAGGTAGCAATGTCACCTGTGCACCTGCCACCTTTCACAACAAGGGGGCTCAGGAGGGGCCCTCCATAAGGCACAACTGTGCTGGGTAACTCAGGCAGATAAGTCACCTAGTGCAGTAGAATCTTCCTTGTCTCTGGAATATTTTGCTTTTCCTACCTTTCTCTATAGTTCCAAAAACTTCACACAGCACCTAAACATCTTTGTGGATTGCAATAAACTTCATACTGACTCAGAGCCCTTAAATCTGCTTCCCTGCCAGTCCCTGTCAAGTCTTTCACTGAATATGTACAAAGCTGTCCATCAATCCTGCTGCCTCCCTATGTCCCATCCTCAAAGAAATTTTAGGAGTCCTTGAGACAGCATACCATATCTTGCCAGCAGAATCTGAACACAGCTGTGCTCCAATTTTGCAGGAAAAACAATGCATACAAGAGAAATACCCGACATGTATCTTTATCAGCTTCTCTCAGAACAGCTTAGATAAACCACCCATCTAGGCTAACAATAGTCCTACTTGGGAGACTAGAGAGCTACCTATCACTTGATATAGTTCATAGCTGAGGATCCTAAGCAAAAGTTAAGTGCACATCACTGGCCCGTCTGACAACAACTTAGCTTCTATTTTTCATGCAGAGATTCTGCCTAGATGGCTCCTTTTAGTACCCCTTGCCCACATACTGTATAAAGAAGCTAGGCAACATTAATTTAGGAATCAAGACTGTACGATGCAAGACTGTCTAGCAAGCATTACAACACCAATGACTTGTGGGTCTGAGCCTACATACATGTTTATTGCTATTGCAGGAATTGTGCTTGTCCTAGAAAATAGTGAAGCTCAAAAAGGAGTTAGGCTTCAAGACCACAATGCTGCCAATTACAGAAATGGACACTGTTAATAATCGTAGCTATTTTGTGTCTAGGAAGAAGGGCAGTGCTAGTCTGTTCCTATTGTGAAATCCCATAAAACTGCTGTATCCACAGGTATTAACTACCAAACATTAAGTAAGTCTGTCATTTTGCTTTGTACCATACAGGCACATGTAGAGCTTTTGCTCCACATAAGGAAGCTCCCACACTATTTTTTGGCTAGCTGCTGACTTTGCTGGTCAAGTTATTTCTGGCTCACTATTTTAAAAGCATTCAGTTACTACAGTAATGGGGCCTAAAACAAAGTTAGAAATCCTTTTATGGAGAAAAAAAAAGTCTGATTCCCATTCCTTAGTTTGAAACCTAACAGGTTGGGCTAAAGTATTTGTTGCTCCCTGCAGCCCTTTTCTCCCCTTTCATTCATGTCTTCATATCACACTGATGGGCCATGGTCATTCTGCAAGCTACAATCCTCAGATAAAAACCAAGTTTCACCTCATACTACAAGTCACAGTGACCTCAGAAGAGGCATCACTGGGCTTCAGATAGGCATTTAGGCAATGGGACCTCTTAAGATTAGGAGCAAATCTTGAAGTGAATCAGTTGAACAATGAACAGCAGCGAGTTCTATATTTTAAACAAATTGAATTAAGCCCACAAAACCTCTGCAAGTTAAATATCTTACCAGATTAACTGTTTGTGACTTTCACTTTCACTTATTGGCAGAGTAAGTAGCAGCAGATTAGTCTGAGCTAGACCATATTTCGCCAAGTTTACTGGCAGCAGAAGGTACTACCCTGTCACAAGGATATTTGTGAGTTTGTAACATTAGGCTCAGCAATTCTGGTTACAGGTTATTTCAACAAAGGTAAGTTCTCAAAGTCCTTAGTGCCCCTGGGCTCTGTGATTCATGATTTCATGAAGTCCCCAGTTAGCCTGATACATGAGCAGATGTGCACAGGAAGACAGAGCTCGTCATTCTTCATCTGAGCCTTTGTGTTGCACACTACCTATGCGTTCTGAAGATAACAAGAGCAACAGAAGAACATTTCAAAAGCTTCAGAACAGTCTGGAAAATGGACAAGGAATTAACCTTTTCCATTTATCAATCATAATTCCATAGTGCTGCCTTACCGTTTTTGCCACTACATTTTTTTATTTACAAGATGCTGGTATGCAAAAAACTCAAAGTCACAATAAACATATCTTAACTTGAAAGGCTGATTAACATAGCTAAACAACCGGTAATCATGGTATTAGCATATTCTTCTCACTGTTTACACTTAACATGCAAGTCAGGGTTATTGCCTACTGCTCTCACAAACTAGTAGAACAATCTATACAGATTCCTGCTAGTTAGCTTACCTTTCCATGAATATTAAAATTGCTGTTTCTTGGTGCACTGACATTCTGAAAGCTCTTTGCATACTGTGGAGCAGCTGTCCAAGGGGAGTGTGGTGCTGGGGTTGAGATCATCATAAAGAAAGGTTCAAAATTAGATTTATACTCCAAGAAGTCCAATGACATGTTGGCCTGTGAATAGTTTTGTGGGAGAAGAAAGTCATATCTCCAAAGGAAAACAGCAAGTATTTGAAAAATCCAAAGTAGACATAACTTATTTAGAGCTTGGTAACACTGCGAACATTTAAACTATTTCAGAAGCTTATTGCTTGCACGTTTGCAAGTGTCCAGAACAACAGCTCGTGATACAAAAACATCCCAAGTGTTCATGTTAAACAAATAATTTGTCCCATATCTCTGAACAGCTTTCTACTTCAGACCTTTGCTCTATTTAGACCTGGAAAGCTCAGAAGTTTGTGCTTATTCCAAGTATCAACAAAATCCACCTAAACTCAGTTTTCATCAAGTAAAACTGGAGCTTTCTTTAACATGGTCTGAGTCTTTCTGAGGCTCTCAGATGCCATCCCCTGCCTGACAGATCACAGTTTAGCCGTTTCAGCTGTCTTCTGAAATAGCAATAGTCCTGAAAAAGTTTTTCAGCCCCACATTTTATAGCATATACTCATTCTGTAGCATGCTCCTAATTTATAAGGGGTGCCACATTTCTGCTGAAGCCACAAGCTCTAGTAAAGGAGAGTGCCAACCTCCACTCACACCACTTCACTGTGCTTTCATTTTCATTTCAGCCTGCACACAATTTCAGGCAGCAAGTTAGAAGAGATTGTGAGTTCCATTTTGTCTTTCCCTTGCTCAGCCTTTGAAACGAAAGCTTCGAAGGTATTACTTGCAGATGAGTTCTTCACTATTCAAATCTTACAACATTTTCCTTTGCTGTCTGATTAGTATACCCCATTTTGGATATCCTTTTCTTTCTCCTAGAAGAAACACCAGACTAGGAATTCCCTCCTCTTCCTTCCTCCTAACTTCTACATCTAAGCAAATGGGGCAGGACTTTAGTTATAAAACAACAGAATTAAGGGAGGAAAAGAACTGTGTGAAGGTTGAAAACCTGGTTCAGAAATGAGCACAATGTAGGTAAACTCATACAGGTAGTCAACTTAGATTTTGTTGGCAGTTTAAACTGCAACATGTCAAGACTGCAGCAGGCAGATCCAGGTGTTCAGATTCTTAATACCAGACTTAAGTATCCAGATGCCCTTAGTCGGGACGAGAAAGCTCGTGCATCACATCAAGCAACACAGGAACTTCGCATAAGCAATTTACTCCTGTGCCCTGCCCATTGAGCAAATTCAACTCAAACACTAGGTCTGAAATGCTGAATACATATTTGGTAGCTACAGGCAGAAGGTAGAATGCAACACTCTGAAAATCGTAATACACTGCTGTATCAAGAGGTAACACACCCCAAGTAAGAGGTTTATGCAGCAATGACCTGTTGGTCAAAATGCTTACGTGCTGCTGAAGGATCAAAAAAGACCAGTATAATGCCAGTAATAGGATAGTCTCACTTCTGGCTTATCAATTCCAATCTAGCTTTAGACAAGTGTAAATCTAAATTTAATCAGACAGCTGTTCAGTACCCTAAGAAACATCAATCAGTTCTGCTCCCAGTAAGCAGCTGTCTATGTCCAAGAACCCACTGGAATGAAACTCAGGGTCTTAATGGAAGACTAAAAATCAACTGCACAAGGCAACGTCTCAGAGAAGAATTTTCCTGAGTGCTGCATGTGAGCTCCCAGCGCTACCAACTCACACACTGTAATAGCATGTCAAATTAAGGCTCCAGCTTGGTGGGCAGGGAGAACACTTCTCTCCCCCAGAAAAAACCTTCAAGCAAATACTACTTGCTAAACAGGGCCTCAAGAGAGCTAAAGTAACTCTTACAACTTCCCTTTAAGCATTTGATATCTTTGTTATGTCTCTTTACCTTAGAAGAGTAAGGAGGCTAAAAACTCCCCTGGTCAGCTACACATTTTGCTCAGTCCATATATTGCCCTCACACGCTACAGAGGATTGATCAGCCTTTGATATTTCCAAGTTAACAGTTTGATATAGTTTGAGATTACAAGATACACCATAATATCTACCAAACAAAACATGGGGTAAAGCTATTTTTACATGCTTAACTTCCCACTGAAATTTTGGCCCAGTTAATCTGTTACAGAGGTTGTGTATTGTAATGAAACACATCCTCTGTGAGGTAATTTAAGTTATTCCCTATATGCATCATGTTCCCCATGCACCACAGCAGTCTGTACAAACCTCTCAGTGAGGCTACTGGCTAGCAAACAGGCATTTGGAATCCCTTTCCTCTCCACAGCTTGCACAAACAAACCTGTCCTTTCTAAATATATCCAAAATTTTGCTTCGCTGATTAATGCCCTCCCACCATCACGACAGCACACTCATGTATTTATGCACTAATACAGCCTAACAAATTATCAGCACTACCCTTCCCCAAGCCTCCAGCATGAGACATTATCTGGTCATAAGCAGCTTCTGTAACACAAGTGTTGCACAATTTCTTACCAGTACATCTGTCAGATAATCTACACTGTAGTTCTCACCATGCCTTCGTGCTTTGCCATTTACTGAAAGAGTATAGTTGTAGTACTTTGAATTTTTCTCCTGCGAAAAAGAGAAGTTGTGTGCGTATTTATACAACTGGACATGTACATTGACTGAAATAATCAAAATGAGTTGCCAACAAGCATTTTTCAAATAGGTTATAAGCATTTGTCATAAGGACACTGCAATAATTCTTGTAACTGGTCTCCAACAGCAAAACTTATTTTAGTGCTATTGCACACTGCTTTGGCTTTACAAGTTGGGGTTTTTCCCCAGGCATCTTAGTAGAAGTAGCCTTTGTGAAGGCCAAGGATCTGATATGCGATAGAGGAAAAAAGGGAAGAAAATTTGCATTAAGTTGTTAGCAGCTCTTTGCTTGCTCTTTCATGAACAGCAAAGTTAGAACACCAGTTGGATTACAAAGCAAGCAAAATTAAGTATTTAAAAGTTTACTTACCAAAGCATACCAAAAACTCCATCCAGGAGGGACATGACCTACTCCCCCTGCATCCTCTGCTCCGTACTGAAAAAAGACAGACAGTGACTCAGGGTTTCAATTGTGATGAATAAAAGCTAGAAACTATGTTTCATATTCGTGTGCTTTATTCAACACTAATCAGAAACTGCATTAAACCAAATTCAATTTCAGAATGACAAAAAAGTGTGTATATATATATATACACGCACATAAAACCACATGTATAGTCCATTAAAGAAATCAGGGTTAAATAACTAGAAATACAGTAACTAAAAGCTTGACATTCACAAATAAAATTTAAACTTTATTCCCTGTTCTACTCTGCACATGAAAATATGCAGAGATCCTGGAGAACATGCAGTACATAATCAAACAGTGAGAGGTGATCAAAACACACATGTGACAAGACACTCTTAGGCTTTGTTCACAAGATACCAAAGAAAATTTCACATAGACCAACAGCTTCCATCACCCTCCCCCAAAAGGGGGTACAAACTTTATGCAATGCTAGCCTCTTGTCACCTCAGCACCAAATAATCTACAACAACTAACCTCTAAGCCAGCAAAAAAAAGAAAGTAGCAGCTGAATCAGTGCTAAACTCAAAACAGAGGGTGTCTTAGAGCAACACAACGGGTTTTCTCAGGGCTGCCCTCTCCCATCTATAAGGCTCGCCTAACTGCAGGGACAGGAGACTGCTGAGTCAAGGGATGCTCAGAGGAAGCAGACTGGTTTCCCTTCCCCTAGCTGCCTCAGTAACATCAGGAGAAACAAATTTGTGCCTGGCTATGAAAATTCATGTTCCGTTTTTCTGTCACACCACCACCATTTTCCACCAACAGATGGGAGGAAAATAATGCCATTAAGAACCCTGTAACTCATCTAGGTCCAAATACAATTCCATCACACAAAGACACCTGATCTTAGAGCTGTCAGCACTGAATTTTACCACTTACCATAAACTACTACAAACCACAGCTTAGTTGAAAACAGAAAAAAACCCCACCCACATACAACAGATTCAATAATAAAGTGTTGGTTAACCTCTGTAAAGAACTCTGATAATATCTGTTCTTCCAATTAATTTGCCTCAGTGGACATTTAATATTAACTCCTAAGAAGAAAACAGACCTCTGATTCAAGGGGATATATCAGTCAGGAATATTGAGACAAACCGATTTTTCTTCTTTAATGTTATTCTAAGATTATGCTTGATCTCGCACTAGCTTGACGGTGTTGTTCAATACCACAAGCCAATCATCTATCCATTCACCCCAGCCATTAAAATCATAATCTCAAAAAATGAACACATCTGAACATACTAAAAAAGCCTTTGGATTCCATCTTCCTTTCAACATTAACTTTTAAAAACATTCAGACACATACAGAACCTGATTTTAACCAAGTTAAGTTAAAAACCTGAACTTTGCATCGTATTTATCCCATCACAACAAAAAGAACTGTTCATCCAAGTAACACCATCTTAAGCATTTTGGGGACCTACCTTCAGCTACAAATACAAAAATCACTGAGCGTTTTAGAAAGGTGGACAAATGAAAATGAACTGTGTCATAGTGAAAAAATAAGCACAAAATACCTCATTCAAATACTTCCCAGCAAAGAACGTTTGATAACCACACATAGTTTTGAGCAGTGCTGGGAAGGTGTAGGGTTCTTGAATCTTCTGCCATAGCTTGCTGCTACAGTTTCCTTCCAGAGTGTTATTGACAACATGATGATTATGTGGATACTTTCCTGTTAAAATGCTAGCTCGACTGGGACAGCAAAGTGCACTGGGAACGTACTGGAAAGACAGAATGAAGAGATCCAAGACTGACATTGTAAAACAATTTTTTCTCAAAATTTATAGTTTTGAAATATCAGCTATTAGGTTGATTAAAAAGTTCACCAACATTAAAGCATACTTCTTTCTGGACACACAGAACTACATTTTAAGTATTTTCCCTAGTGAAAAGATGCACATGAAATTGGTTTTGGGTTTCTGTAGCATATGCCCTTCAACCTCCCCCCCCAGATTAGATGTGGTTCTTATACAGTAAGAAGTATCCATTAAAATACTGTTGGCCAGTTGATTTACTCCATTATTTTAGCCATGACAACATAATAGAATATAAAAAAGAGTGAAGTGGGTTTTCAGCATGCAGGAAGCTGAAAGTTTTAAGCAGCTTCTAATACTTCACATTTTGTGATAAAACCATTCAGATTACTGTTTTACTTTACAGTTTAAGGAAGTTAGCACAAGTACTTTCAGGAAGTGAAACTTTCCCTCTCAGATTCTGTATAGGACCTTCAGCTATTTTCATTTTGAGACCTAAAAGTAGAGACTGAATTTAAAAGACCCACGAACATAACACACAGACTTCATGAAACTATTACCAGTTCCAACATTTTAGATTACCTAAGATACACACTACACAAATGCACACACCTCACAAGTTCAAAGAGGTAATGCAAACACTTACTGCATTTAGGAAAGTTATTCCCATTTGCGCAATGAGAGCGTTAGTCTTCTTTAGGGGGGTCTGGAAGAAAGGCACCAAAATGAAACCAGCTAACACTTAAGGGCGCTAGGTTAAGCAGTGGAGTTGAAGC
>NW_010118647.1:0-19340 GCF_000699245.1 Pterocles gutturalis
TGTCCCTGCCCATGGCAGGGGGGTTGGAACTTGATGATCTTTAAGGTCCTTTCTAACCCAAACCATTCTATGATTCTATGATAAGTACCGTTTCAATCAACACTGAAAATCACAGCAAAAGCATTTTTCAGCAGGGCAAGTATTCTAAAGAAATACTTAGCTTACAATTCACCAAATGAACCTAAATAAGTCAGAAACATAGCAAAAAACTTCCCTTTCCATTTATAAAAACTGATTTGCACATTTTCCTGTTTCTCCATCCCTCAAATACTGAGAAAACATCAGTTAAACAGGATTTATGTTCTGTACACTTATATTTTATTATTTTAAAATAAGATAAGCTAAAGTGAAAAGCTATACTTGAGAAAAGGCTTCAAAATTTGAGATTTATATGGGACAGAAAAGCATCTGAGCGAGGACAGCAGAAAAGGCAAACTATTTCCTTTCACAGAAAATAACCACAATCCATCAAAAGCAATAACATATAACATTGTTTGGTTTAACAGTACGTTTTAGACATATATGTACACAAAAGAGCTGTTGGGAAGCACTTAAAAATACTGCTTTTCTAGCATTAGTGCCTGCTGTCAGTAGGCCTTCCAGCAAGCTTGCTGCCTCTGCATGAAAAAAACATAGGACAGATTTTCCAAAACACCATTTCTGTCAGAGTGCTCACTCTTGCTGTACACTTGGACGAAAAGGAAAAAAAGCATAAAAGATTAGACAGCTTGGTATTTGGTTTTGATGCCACATAATACCAAAAATTTAATATACAGGTATTTTAAATCTTAGGAAATGTAAGATACTAAATCTATGCCCCGTAACATTCGGGTCATACTTTCTGTAAAATGTCAGGAAGAGAGAAAAGGTATCATGAAATAGTAAAGTACATCAGAATGACGCCAGTAAAGTAATAAAAAAATAATTCAGATCTTTTAACTGCCAAAACCAATACAAAAATGTGTCACTAGAAAACTTGAAAATCCAAAGTGACAGTGACATTTCAAAGCAAGCCCATACACAAGATCTGCCAGTAGCATTTGAATATTTTTGCTGTTATACGAAGATGTAGAGATCAGGGATGGGGCTTGAGAGAGAAAAGGCACATCCTTAAGAGAAAAAAGTGTAAAAGAACAAAAATAATTCAGAAAGAACCACTGTCCAAAACAAGTTTTCAAAATCTGACACAGCCCTCTCTGCAACCCAAAAAGAACACAGCTTAAGTCAGATCATCAGCTTTTTAAAATTTGTTTGCTCACGGCAAGCACCCACATCACCAACATGAACCATACCTAGACTGACCTAGATATGTGAAGGTTATTCTATTGCTAAATGTTCTGATACAATGCTCCTTTACTCTTCTAGCCCTAATACATGCTGTTTCATCGCCTAAAAGAATTGCAAGACAGTTTAGCTAGCACATAAGAGCAAGTGTAGCAAAGCAGCAACAACATTAATTATTCATATCACCAATAAAATTCTATCCAAAACTTTGGGATCCAACAGTAGAAAGCTTGAAGAAAATATCTGACTTCTGACAAGGTTAGGCTAATGACAATGTTTTAACACTTATTTACCAAAATCATCACAATTTAAATAGCAAAATCTATAACAAACTGTGTATAAGAAATGTAATTGGGTGAAAGGCATTCCAAATACACCACCAAAACACAAAAATTAAGAAAAAAAAGGTAGTATGTCTATTTGCAAGACAGGAATTATTGAGGTGGAGGGAAGCAACAACAGAATTTGTTACAGATAAACACTGTGCAGCCCTGCTTCTGGGGCAGCTGAAGCAGGCTAGCTATAGCAACACAGTTTAAGTCACACACACTGCCACTTTAATCCCGTATAAATCTAGACTGTTGCACAAGGAGCAGTCACGTTCCTAAAGCTATGCCATGGCTAGTATTCAAGCAAGTCATTAAAACAGAATAGTTTTCTCTAGTCAGGAAGGAATCCAAGTCAGGAGTGAAGCTTACAAACAGGTGAAATAGGGAACTTTGCTTCATCGGTACCTTTACTGGACTTGCTCTACATCTGAAAATTACTAATTCAGAGTAAGGACAGTCTTACCTTTATAAAAAGTCAACACAGTTATTTTAAATTGGATATAAAATAACTTCACAATTATGAGAAACATCCTGAATTAATATTTTGTTTTTAAAACACACTTGGAAGGGTGAATTAACAGCTGGAATGCCAGGCCTTGCCTTGGTTTCCTGGCATTTTTCTATTTCTGTTACAAATTCTATATAACATAAACAATAGTTCCTATTTAACGGTCTTATAAGAAAAGCTTACCAGAGCATGCTCTATTTTTAAAACATTAAACAAGGTAGCAAGATGAATCCAGGAACCCAACATCCTGAATTTCAGAATTCAGGATTAATTCTAGTTCAGTTACTATTTTCAAAGCAAAACTGCAGCTCAACTTCTGCATATTCCACCGAGGAACTAAAGGGAGCCAATTTTAAACGCTTAGGCAACACTAACTCTCAAGAAGCTAAATGAACAGGAATCCAACTCAAACTAAAACAAACAAAAATAAATCCAGCACTGGAATATCCAAAGATATTACAAATTCAAAATACTTCAGTCTTACCTTGGACACATTGCTGATGTAATCCAACTGACAAGTGCTCTCTTTATCTACTTGATTACAAAGATTCTGTAAAGTGGAGGCATACTCTTTATCACTTTTTACTCTCATGACCATAAATTTCTTCACTGTTTCCAGCAGTCGGAGTTCCCAGTCTTGCAGTTTTAATAAAGCATCGTGAGAACACTTCAGGTCACCTCCAAACCCCATTTTTTAAGGCACTATATATGGCACAGGGGAAAATACAGGCTCTTCACCACATCTGAAAGCAGAACAGGATTCATGAGACATGTTATCAAAAGAAAAACTTCCAGTGTGACAAAGAGCAACTATTAATGTCTCACCCCTGAAATAACTTAACTGTAAGATTAACCACATACATATACGTCCTCAAAATAAATCAAAAGGAAGGTCAGAGCACTGTTTCGAACACCCACCTATGACCGGAAGAGATTTCAGGCTCAGAACTGTCCTCCAGTTTCCCTCTGCAAAACGTACCTCCCAAACTTAAAGTGAGTTATGAAGTACACATAAAAGTATCTAAGACAGATACTGAAGGCCAATCCATGTATTTAATTTAAAAAGTATAGCTGACACTATCTCCAGACAAGAACTGCCAACTACACTGTTCCACTTCAGGTGACCCAAAAGATTTGTTTCTGGTGTTTACTGTCCTAACACAGAAAAATCCAAATAAAGCATCAGCTCTCAGGCACTGCATCTGTGGGAAATGGGTAACTAGTTAGAAGTTGGTTTGCTCCTAAACATGGTATTAGCAGACCATTAAACTTGCAGATTCAACCTCCCAAAACCCAGAAAATATCCCAAATCAGGTTCTGCATGCAACCATCCATTGCTCCCCTGGGACACACATTAGGGCAGAGTCCTTAAGTTCACACGATTTTCCCCTAAGGCAGTCCAGTCTCACTGCACCAAACTGACAACATTTGATAAACAGACAAGAAATGTTGCCTTGTGAAGTCCTGTAACACAGCTCAAATATGTGTTTTTGATCTGCAGTTATCTCTAAAACAACTGCATCTGATACTGATAAACCTATATTCACATCATGGAAGACCTGAACCCGCCCATATGAGTAATCTCCACAGACTTACAAAGGTTTTGGAATACAAGCTTAACCCTCTTTTTGTTGCCTATATCAAAAACTGGTTCCTATATTAACCAGCTTCAAACTAGGCAAGATAAACTTAACTACACTGCAGTTACAGCTCTGGACTGCAGTGCAGACACAACCTGTCTACCTCTTATTCATTAATTCCTGCGTGGCAGCCAACTCCTAGCTCTTCTGAACAAAGAAGTACCAAATTCTTCATAGGCTTTAAAATGCCACTTAAATTAGCAGAATGTTTTACAAACATTAATAGATTTACCTTCCTAACAGCTCATGGGGCAAAGCAGGACTAACAACTTTACACCAAGAACCGAGCCACAAACTAATGTAAATGTTGCACCAGCTAATACTGTTTGGTATCTCCCTGCTTAGTGTGCACAGACAAGCTGACAGCTGCCCTACAGGGTCAGACCAATAGAATAGAGTATTTCAGTTGGAAGGGACCTACAATGATCATCTGGGCACAATGATCCACTTAAACCAGCACTCTGCCTCCAACCACAGCCAGCCATTAAGCTGGGCTGCTCTTCCTAGTATGATCCTCCTTGTGCTACCCCATGTTCACATCTACTGGATTACGGAAGAAACACTAATAGTTCCATTTACTGGCTTTACCATGCAACATTACAATGTTCACAGTGAACATGTAAGACAAAGATAGATTCCGGTTCACATTTTGCAACCACAGACTACTAGCAAAATTGAGTGGTGGAACAAAATCTGAAGCCAAAAGAGATTTACTGTGGAACCAGTAGTAGATATGGGGAGTGTGAGACACAAACATACTTTCTGCTTCAACTTTGAAGATTAAAACAGTCTGAACAATATTTTGGAAAAAGAAATATTTCTCAAAAAAAATTGGAGAATATTTTATCTTACATGAAAAAACAGAGATGGCACCACATTTTAAAGTGGTTAGACAGAGAATTAATGACAATGAACACATGATATGATAAACTGACACAAAAAAAAACTTCAGGAACTGCTTACTCTTACTGTGAAGAGATCATTCCTATTTCCAGCAGATACCCATGAGGTTTATCTCTTTTTCCACACATGAAGAAGGCTTTCATCATTTGACTTTTGAGCCAGTAAAGTCTCAGCCTGAATTCTAGCATGTTTTGTAAAAGCAGTAAAATTCCAGTGGCATTGAATAGGACCCAGAGTTTCGGCTACTTTATTTTTTTATTTTGGCATGTAAGATATATATATATACACGTTACTACAAAAATTACTGGATACACAAATTAACCAATCAACATTTGGTAAGCAGTTAAAATATGTCTCAGAACCAATTCCAAGAAAGTAAGACTTACTTTTCTTTCTAGAGTCACTCTCAAAATAACAAACTAATCACTATCAGGAAGTGAATGCTAAATGTACATTTAATAATACACCGTGAATGGGCAACCAGACCTTGAACAGTTCTAAATTTAAGCATAGTTACTGAAGACAGTTTATGACTTATCTCAAACACCATCACCACAGTGGTGCAGTCAGATTCCAAATGAAGCAATGTTACATTTTGTCAGTATGGCACTGAGAAACTTAAATTACCGTTGCATAATCCTTCATTACAGTAACATTCCCCTCAGCAAATAAAGCTAATATTCCAGCATTAGTAAGTAGTCTTCCTGGATTCCAGCAACAACTCTGAAAAAAGTCATTTTCATAGCCAATCTACATTAATTTAAAGATTGCAATCTGTCCCTGACACATGAAAGTGGCTACACTGTGTCACATGAAAGGCACTGTATGTGTGACAACAAGCAAAAGCAAATGAGCAGGGAAGAACAGAGCACAAATATAGCAATACTCTCTCAGAATGCCCTCCTACTCTTATAACAACTGCTGCCTTCTGTTATATATTGCCATTAAATATATCCAAGACTGTAAATGGTTATCTTAATATAATGATGGATCCATAAGCATTAGCTGGAACTTGTGGTCTCACAATATCAATTACAAGGTAGGCAACTGATAAACCACAAGCCAGAAGCACACCAGGCCCTCGGTTAAATTCAGAACAGGAAAACACAGCGCCCATCTGGCCGCTCCAGATACGGAATGGGCACTGTATGCAGAGAGCATCACCCTCATTCTCAATCTGCTGTCAACTCCCTTGCTCCAAAATCTGCATGGGCTCCAAATCACTTAGCATGGTTTATCTTTTGCAGACCCTTTCTAGAAACATTAAAAATTCTGCAAAATCAGAAAAGGAAGAAGATCTGGATTCAGGAGACAAATCCTCAAATTCAAGGCCTCTATACTGTTTTAAAAGCAATTTTATAACAGGTGATGAATTTGTTAGACAGTCTCAGTTTCTGAATATGAGCCTTATAGTAGTTATATTCCATTAAAACAATTAAATAAATCATTCTTAGCCCTCCATTCGCTCTTTAAATAAAACTTAGACTGATAAACAATTTACATCTCTGTTAGTATAGAATCTACTCCTGGAAAGTACAAGACGATAAAACACAAAACACATGCTTTACCTACCATTTTTTTACACTAACAACATATTCAGAATATTATCTATATATGTATTTGACATGAAATGTAGGGAGCATGAAGTAGCTAAATTAATGCTTCCACAAAGCTACTGCCATCAATAAGCATCCAGAGTGGTAATCCAAAGCTAGCCTGATCATTTCAAAACTGGTCTGAAATATTAGCTCACTCAAGGCAAAATAAGCAGCTTATCTTCAGGAAGGCTCTTCTGCAAAATACAGTTCACGTACCTCAAAAAATTTTCCTCACAAAACTATCCTTGGTACACTTCTCTTTACGTCAGCAGCTACTTCTGATTTTCACTTTCTGAAATACACTTTTATTTCCTGGGTACTCTGTGAAAGAAAAACAGATAAAACATTTTTTATTATTATTTCAGCATTGTAAAATACATTGGAAAGCTTAAACTTAGTTAAATTGCTCTGCATTTTCAGATTATTACCAGAAGACAGATTTTTTTTAAAAAAGAGACAGTGTTCAAGAAAGCCAAAAGAGCAGACTTCTCAAATGACTGCAAGTAGTAGTATGCTATCACTTCATGCACGCAATTTTAAGGAAGAAATAATGTTGTCTCTACACATGTAACTGAAGTTTTAACATTTGGAATTTCTTATGACACAGCATACTGTAGGCAGAAAATTTTATAATTTCATTTATTTCTGAACTTTGCCCTTGATAAAACAAAAAGGAATCCTGCCCTTGATAAAACAAAAAGGAATCCCATTAATAAGGAGAATTAAAGTATGGAAGACCAAAATTCTTTATATCAAAGACAAACTTAGTAGTGGTATTTTCAATAGACTGTAAGAAAACAAGTCGCAACATACAAAAGGGACCGATCAAGACACAGAAATTTCTTGTATGGTCTCTAATTACTCCAATATCTAGAACACTAAGAGGTCAGAAAGTTAAGATGACTGCAGCACTAGAATTTCAAGCTGTAACTCTGGACTGCAATCTAGGTGAAGCAAACTGCAACAGAAGGCCGGATCTTTGACCTTTTATATTTTAAAAGTATATAAAATACAAAAAAATATAAAAAATAGGTTTTGCATATAGCTTACAACATGCAAGGTATACTATATAAGCTGGACCAATGCTAAGACAAAACCTCATACCAGAATGTCTGATCTAAAGTTAGATCTTTCATATGAGACATTCAATATTGGTTTAGCAATCTCCTTATAAGAAAAGACACATTAAGCAAAACTCAAAGACAGAGACACTGTGTAACGGCAAAGAAAAAAGAACTATTTTGCAGATCTCTATTATTTAGAACAAAGCAGTCATGGACACATTTATAAAATCTTACAAAGGGATAGTTTTAGTTCATATTCAAGCAGACATTATTTACTATTCCTTTCTCGCTACTTAGTGACATTCCAGAAACAAAGTGCTGCCTAATATAAATACAAATCTTCCATTCTCCATGACCAAAAATGTGATGTTTACGTTTAGTCATTGCAAAGAAACAGCAGCTATGCAAGCAAGCACAAAAGGAGAAAAGAAAAAAAATGTAGGCTAGAAGCACTACAAAATTCACCACATTTTTAATAACTGATACAAAAACACTTGTTGCAAAGCTGCAAAGCTCAAGAGAAAGTCTTCAGCAAAACATTACAAGCAGCAGCAAGACGCTGCAGTAAATTTGGCTCAAGTCTTTCCCTCACAAATAGAAATCAGTTGGAAACACTAGAATACCGCTAGAGAGGAACACTATTTTTAACCCTTTTGCCGGTTCAAACAGGACTCATTAAAGTAAAACACATGCTAAGACCAGCACCTGGGCACATTCATCTTTCAAGCAGATGTTAAACAGCTGGATGTGGTGAAACAAATTCCCCCTGAAAATTCAATTTATTAAATGAAACAACAGACTGGAGTCATTTAAACAGATAAGCTGTATATTCTGCTCTCTGTACACAGAAAAAAACACACCCCTTTTTTAAAGAATTACTCTATCACACATGAGAATGGAGAATTTTGTTTGTCAATGTAAAAATAAAATTCAAACCTAACTTTTCTTCAGAATTACAATTACTAGTTTTTATCTATGTGCATATTTTCTATTTCATTTTTCTATCTGCATACAGATTAGCAGAATTTAAAACTGGTACTACAAATCCAATACTGGTCTAATTGACAGGCGTACACTATCTAGTACACAGAAGTATAATAAATGCTTGCCAGTGAACTACACAGCCATCTGAAAGAGAGCGATAAAATGTTACAAAACAAAATTCCTGTTGTTATTACTGAGCTCAAACACAGTAGAATCTGATAGTTACACACAACTTGCTACCTCAATGCAATACACCACTAGATAATGGAGATATAAAAGAAAGAATTAAAAGAAGATAAACATAGAGCAGAAAACCTAGATGATCTGTTGTTCTCTGAAATTACTGTCAAGACAGTCAAAGTCAATCCCACACCAGATCCTCTTTGGACTGGGGATATATAAGGCATTCTCTCGAAACAAAGCATAAGAGGAGCATCTAAAATATCAAATTAATAGTAAAAATTCACCAGAGCCAGATGCTATTCAGATGAAGCGTTAAAGCATCAAATACAAAATTGCCAAACTATTAATTCTGCAAAAACTTAGGCTTAAGATGACTTAAGTAAAGAAGAACAGTGAGTGGAAAATAAATCTTTTTTTTTCAGAGCTTGATAAGGCAATCAGGAGAAGCACAACAAAGACAGCTGACTTACATACCAGGCAAGATGGTTAAACCATATTGAAAAAATTGTAGACTGGAATATCAGGGAGAGGAAAAAAACCCTCAGCTTTTGTAGAGGAAAGTCACGCTTTGCAACTTCAAGAGTTCTTTGAAGGCATCAAGGGTCCTGTGGACAAAAGTGTGTGAGGTGCTAGTGAAAAACGACTTCTAAAAAATTTCTGCTGATGTCTCTGATAGGAAGCTGTTACAGAAGTGAAGACCTTGCAGAGTAGGATTTACGGGACAAAGATTCACAGTGGAGAGAGTCAAAGCCTCACTAGAATCTGTGCCAGGACCTGGGCTGCCATTCAGAACAGTCACCTGCATATCTGTCGTTTCACATTTTGTCTGTGCTTAAATTTACAAATTATACAGAATTACTATGAGCGATCAAAACTGACAAGTAATTAAAAAATTGCAGAAGAATCCCACAATACTGAGTAACAGGCATACAGAACAGCAGACGAAGTCACATCTCAGTAAAAGCAATGTAACATGCCAGGAGAAAGAACTCATAGATTATTTAATGCCACCACCAGAAAAAGATCTGGTATCCTCTGAACATATATCTTCAAAAACAGTTGTTCACTGCTTTGAAGTGGTCAGGGTAGGAACCACCCAGAATATCAGACTTTTTTTTTAAGGAAGGGAAGAGAGAATATAATATATTTTTATGCTGCTTTTTATTTGTGGTGTTCCTATACCTTCAAATTATTCTCTCATGAAGAATGTAAAGCACCAAAAAAGTATAGGTAATATTTATCAGAGTATGGAGCAGCTTCTGCACAAAGACAGTAAAGAGAATTTTTTAGCTCACAAAACAGGTAACTATGACAGGGTGTCAGACCAAAGTACAAAAAAAAAAAAAAAAAAAAAAAAAACCCCACACACACAAAAAAAAAAAGATAGCAGAAAGTGACATGATGTATCAGATGCCTGAAGCATTTCTCAGAACAACATTGCAACATCAAATGAAATTTTTAAAAGTCGCTCTCAAGTACTTCTTTGCCTAGTAAATAATAAAATGAGAGAATTCAACGCCTAAAGACATTTTTGAAACCAAGAAACAAACAGGTTCAAAAGTTATAAAAATTGAAAAAAACTCGATCTGTTGAACAGCAGAACTTCCATCTCAAGATGTCACTAAACTGCAAAAGCAGGTCAGGAACTATTATTCCATATTTTTGCCAACAGCCCCATCTTATCTGACAGCAGCAAATACTGAGCTAGATGGGCTTCACTTGACTGCATACAAAACACCCTCACACAGTGCATTCTCACTCTCTTACCCCTGCAGCTGTATTGAAGATCACAGTTTTCCCTAGCAGCTCTTGCAGCTGTGATCTTATTAAAAATACATGCAAATAAGAAACAGTGAGCTGCATCAAAGTAGTATTTACATTTGTCAGTAGTAATAGAAAAAAATAAAAAATACACAAACCACCAGACAAGAGCCCAGAAAACAATTATCAGACCCTCTGCCTAGAATTATTCCTTTTTTGGATATACAAAGTTTTCATTTACCTGTTGGAATTCCTTTCATATGTGCAAATTGTTTTAATAGAAGGGATTGAAATAAATCATTAACAGTCATGTAGGTGTAAGGCTTGTAAATCTAAAGACACTATCTAATTCTTTTCTCTTCCACCGAAGAGCCACACATACTTACCTATGGCAGAAGGATTTTTGTCAAAAGACTCAGTCTTCTCAAAACTATCTGATTTAGTATTCCCCTGCCCGTAGCATGAGAAATAAGATTATCAATCACCAAATCTCACCTTCCCCACCCCGTGACTGAGGAATAGAGAGAAGAGACTACCTACTTCTTTGCAACCTGAATATCCTGTTTTCTGACTAAGCAATTCTATTTCTTTCAATCTTTCATTTTAAATTATTTTCTGGACCACTGCTGTCCTCTGAACAACTTCCAATCGGTCTCTATCTCACTTATAGTTCAGAACCTAAAACAGTGGGTACTGGAGGACCCACCAACTCTGAGAAGAGCAGAGAGACTACTTCAGATTACTTTTGAGCTCCTGCCCATGTGCTTTACCTCTTCCCTACAGCGTAATACTGTGTCCTTCTTAAGTTTGTGATCCAAAAATTCCAGGTCCTTTTCCACAGAACTGCACCTTACCCTCCTCCTTCCCCCCATCACGTACTCATGTAGTCTAGCCTACAGACAGTACGTTGCTTTCATGCCCACTGGAACTCTGCTTTGTTCCAGATGACAGCTCCCATTTGCCAAGATTATTCTAAATAGCAATCTTATTCTCCACCACACCTGCAGTTGTTCCCAGCTCCCCATGGCCTCAAAACTTCCTCAGCATGCCCTTTATTTTATCATCTCAGGCCTCCTGTGCAAAAAGTGCAACAGGAAGAACAGCCATTTGGTAGTGAACGATGGGGGAAGTGCTCTTTAGGCACAGTTACTCAACTAGTTTTGCTTCTATCCGATTGACATTTCTACCTACAGGTAAATATCAAGGCAAATGCTGGAGGCTGAATCTCAATAAGGAAAAGAGTAGAAGAAGGTGAAGGTAGCTACAGGTTAAAAATAGCAGAGGTAGGCTGACTGCCACAAGTCACGCTCTGCCATTACGCCTCAGGACTCGGTGCTGTGTTCCTGCTAACTCTTGAAAAAGGCAGTGCACACAACAAAATAAGATGCACGCACACACACCCTTGTTTTCAAAGGGTAAATGCATCTATTTTCTTGTTACCTTTCACACGCTTACAAGTAAAGGAGGTTTCGTGCCTGTATTTTTCCAGGAATTAAAGTTTCCTTAAGTTGCAGGCTGTAAGGAGAGCCAAGGAAAATCATAGTCTCTGTAGAGAGCATCTGAACAATGAATTTTCACTGAACTCTCAATTCAGCAGTGTTGCAACATTTACCTTCACACTAGACCTTAACAGAAAAACAGACTGAGCAGGATGATGCTGATAAAAATTATTCTCATGTGGCAAGTATCTCCAACACTATGTTCTACTGGCTAAAGAACAGGACTGTTCTAGAATTACGAAGAAACACACAATGCTAAAATGACCGAAAGTTGGCCACAAATTGAAACATACTTAATACACACATCCATGACTCAGGCTTGTTTTAAAGAATGTATTATATAATGTATTAAAGAAACTTCTGAACAAATAAGAGCAACAACAGACAATTAAAGTATAACATTTTCAAGTGACTTCTTGTCTTAGGTGAATAGTGAAGATGGAACACCTGCTAGGAAAAGTGGCAGCAAGAGTCAACACTTATATTAAAAAGTGCAGTAACCTTGCTGACTAATGATTTAGTTTGTGCACAGTTGACTTATTTCTTTGTTGATTTCTTTCATTCAATTAGATGCCAATTTCTCCAGTTCAAAGATAGGAAGCAGTCTTCCTGATTTGAAAAAAACCTCCAAACCTCTGAAGGTAATGTTTCATATCTTGATATCCATCTGCTTTGAGATAAATACATGGCAAGTCAGAATAAAAACACACACACACCAAAAAAAAAACAAAAAAAACAAACAAAAAAAAAAAAAACAATCCAAGCACAAACCCTCAATCCTGAGGCCACCTACTGAAGTATCTCTTCGAGAAAGACAGAGGAGGGAAGAATACTGACACAGTACTGACCATCTCCCATCATCACAAAACAGCACGTAAGACTCCTCCTTGGAAAGATTTCAGGTCTCAAAACTCTTCTAAAACTCTTCTAGCTGCTCCCATCACATATTTCAACTTGGAGATCCAGAATACTGCTAGGAACTTCTTCCAGAAGCACTGTATTACACGTCTTGAGATTTAAGGACACCCATAGAAAACAAGAAATCCACAGGATATGAAATACTTTTAAAAGTCTAGAGGCAGTTTAATTTCTTCCTGTGGCACAACATCAGTTGGAATTTCTCCCTGCAGCCAAAACAATTAGATTAAAAATCTATGACAATACTGGTCTCCTCAGGAGAAAAATAACCTAGTTCCAATTATTTATCTCTCTTTGAAAATAAATTCAAAGAGCAATCAGGGGTTTGCTTCTTCTTTCCTCCTTCATTAAACTAATTACATCCTTCGGGTTCATTAAACCCTCTACTTACTTAACTCCCTATTCATTCAGTCTTCTTGAGGTCACTTATTTCCTTGGCATCATTGTATCACATTTAACTTTGTTCGATTACACAGTATTCTCTACAGAAAACCAGTCCACAAGGAACACAGGTCCATAAGAAAGAGTCCTGTCCCTTCCCAACAGCTGATACTCCAGACTGTTATACTACAGGAAATACGGTGCTTCAGTGACAGGTGTTGCCTCAAGTCTTTGTTTGCTATTCCTGAGATGAATGACTTTTCCTTCCCACACTCTATATCCTAAAAGATACTTACTGAGATAACTCTCTCTGTTAAGTGGCATACAGCTACTCTCACTATAAGGTAGAATCACCATAAGAACAGATGAGTGAATTATGCATTTGCACATTCTTAAACACTTGAAGTGCATAACAAACTTTAATACTTACATTTTACAATTGTATACCAGGAAAAACTCTTCAAATTACACGAAAAAACGTACCCTAAATTTTTAGACACAGTCAGTTTTGTTTGGGTATCACCAGCCTTCCCAGTTATAAAGAACACTCTCTCTGAAGGGTATTATTCTCATTTGAAAATGTATAAATAGATCAAGCTTTAATTAATGGATGTTATAACAAACATTTAAAAGTTGTGGATGTTTAACCTCCCAGGTCTCTGAAGAAATGGTACTGAAGTGCACATAAGCCAAAAAAAAGTATGCCTGGAGTCTTCACATGGAAATCTATTTGCATACATAAGAGTCAGTCTAACTGATCTTTATTGCAACAGGTTTGGGGTTTTTTTAAGCCCAGTCTTTCATTCTGCATATCAAAAGTATTATCTCCAGCAATGATATGAAGAGCTAACTTTTAATTTACAATGCAAATATTCTTAAGTAGGTAGCAGCATTTATGGATATTCTTCAGGAAAAAAAAATTAGGGATGATAATAACATTTGTATTGTCGGCAAAGGTTATTTAGGTCCCTCTGAGAATTCCTGCCTTACTGTAATCTGGGACAGTCGGAGGGAATTTGACTGACTGAGAAAAATTCTATAGAGGTACACAAACCATCCTATTGTTAACAGTCAAATGTTAGCAACCATCTGCTTAATCACTGCTTTGGGAAAGGCAGCTCCCACCCTCTGAAAGCAGACTAACCACATCCACACTGCAAATCCCTACACCTCCACTAGGCTCCCAAAGTCTGGCTTGCGGAACTTTGGTGATGAAATATGAGAGATCACCACGTCACAACCCATTAGAATGATGTTTTAGCAGCATGATATGCAGGGCATGTGCTGCATGCTTCGTGGAAACATGAAGCCTCACGTTTGAGGACACAAGGGACAGGATACCTTCAGAAAACTGTTCTGCAAATGACACAAATCTGCCGCAGTGTGCATCCACATTGTGGCTGGAGCAGAGCCAGGAGAAAACAATCCTGACAGCTTGTTACCTATGGGCAGGTTTCCTTTCACAGGGTACCAGATGGCTCCAGAAAAGCAGATTTAGAAAGCATGCAGCATGGAAAACTAAGAGGCTGCACATGAAAACAATGATTGAATCAAACTGAGATTTTATGTCAATAAGGATGTGTGTAATTACCTCCTCACAAGAAAACTAATCACTTAGATTAATTACATGATCTAGATGCCAATTAAATTTGTCAAAATAGTAGCTTCAGCTTACTTAACACATTCACTGATGAGAGATATCCCCCTCCAATTTCAACATTCACCTAATCCAAAAGGCAGAACTAGGTATTAAAAGGCCTTCTTCTATCTTTGTTACAGACCTTTAATCCTTGACAATTCTTCGGTTTTTTTGGACGCACACTTCAACTGCTAACATATTTCTGTATTTGGCAAATGAGGCATTTCCTTTTATCAGTTGAACTTCAGTTATCACATCTGCTGAACTGGTAAACAAACATACTATGGAAGTTATGGAAAAGACACTCTCCTTGTGAGAAAACATACAATTCACAGCATCAACATACAACAAATATACTCACAGCAACAATAAACAAGTATGTGTTTTTCTGATTCCATGCTTTATGTCTTTTAGTCAGCAAAACTTGATCCAAAGTTGTATGATTCTCCTTAAAATTGCCTACAAAAGCAAATCTCACAACATTTTGACGAAGGGATAGCACAACTGTTTTAAAATACCATTACCTACAGTGTTTGGTACCATTGTTTAAGCTGTCACACTTTTAAAACTTAGCCACTTCACTTGACTCCACCCCTTGTCAGGAATTCCTGAAACCTACTTGGGAAACAAATACTGTGGGATACTATTTTACATTCATCAACATTTCAAAGCAAAAGCCTCAACTAGCAAGTCAGATTCTATCTGAAAGAAAACCAAAACATTAAAGAAAGCTTTTGTATAATTCACAAAAGCCATATTTTAACAGACACAATGGCAGTACACTACACTAAACTTACATAATTTAATAGCAAACAGGACAAGCTTGAGGTATTCAAAGACTAAGAAAGTTTATCCTACGACCCTACTCTTATTTGCTTATAGGTTCACCAGGGCTGAATTTTGTGATTTACTAGCCCAGCAGCTAACAAACTCCACCAGCTGAGCCTTTATTAATAAGTTTTTTGTCTGAGCATTACAGTACCAAATATTCAATAAAATTATTCCCACCTTCATTAAATAACTATTAAATCTATGCCCCTTCCCACTCCAGTCTGTTTTGCACTGAGAAAAACAACTTATTACTGCCATTCTCAGTTCAAACAGCAAACATTATAAACGGGATGACGAACCACGTAACTTACAACATGCTGTCAATGTGTGGAATAAGATTTTCCGGTTTTTCTAAAGCAAAAAGTTAGGCATAAACAGAGACGGAGAAAAGCAGCAGAGCTGACAAATCAAGTATTGAAAGTAAGAGATTCACAAATTGAGGATGAAAACCTAAATGCCATCCTCTTTGCAATATGCATTATGTGATCATGTAATTACTTCCACAGTGCTTTTCTCCATAAATGCCGACTCATTTATTACAGAGGATGGAGTGCTCTGAGGATGATTCAGCATTCTGTCAGAGAGGCTCATCTTCACAACTCTTATCAACCTCATTGCTCTAACTGTATGTCACCCAGTTTCTACACAGGCAATTTCAGGGAACAAAGGGCTCATGATTAATACACTTTTAACACTATTCTGGATTCTATTTCTGCTTCTGCAAGGAATGCTTACATAACATGCAACAATTCACGAACTTTTCACAGGTCGTCCCTAGTTAAAGGTAATGGAATTTCATTAGGTCTTGATTATGGTAATTTATTTTTATGTTTAATCTTAATTTCTTAATGTCTCAGCTCCTCAAGTTAAAACAAATTGCTTCCAAAACCAAATATGTAAAAAACATTGTGAGACTGAGATCAAATGAAGGCAATTAAAAGAAAGCCGGCAAAAGGATTGTCTTCACACCAAGATTTGAATATCATATATTAAAAACGTCTAATACAAGATAAACTATTAAGTAGTTATTTGTTAACTATTTCCTTTACTAGCACTTCATAAGACAGGGTTCCAAATGGACTACAGTATTGTGCAAGCAATATTGTTAAGTAAGAGTACACATGTAATGTTTTTATTTCTCCCTTAACAGCTGCAAGTTTTGTGTGATTGTCTTAATAGAGAGCTACATCACAGAAGCACCTCACAATACGCAACTACTACTGTCACTTCACATTCACCCTATGCACAACATAAGGAGAAGATGTGGCCCAAGGAGTAACTATCCCCTCAGCAAAAAGTAAGACCAACCAAATCAGAAAGCCTAAAGTAATATCCTCTCTGCTTAAGGTGCAAGATCACAACACAGGCAAGATTAAGCAGCCAGAGCTGTGTTCTAACAAACCAACTAACACATTTCAAAGATCAGGAATTCTGACAAACCTGTACAACTGGCAAGAGAATAGTCACTGAACCACAGTACAGTTATGAATAGGGAGAGTTGTCTCTACACACTGCTGTGACACTCATCTGTGTGTCACGAGCTGCTTAGTAACAAGCTCAGATACAGGAAAGAAAGTTTTAAATTGTATGTGGTTAAAACATTTGGCGTTTTCCCTCTATTGTAGAAAGGCGGCAATGCAAAGCAAGGTCACGACTACAGAGCAAACAATAACCTGAGATCCAAAGCAAAATGATGTTATGAAGTACAATTCCCTTACTTAGATTAACAGGAACATTAAGTCATCATTTATTGGAATTTTATTTTTAAATTGTGAATACTCAGCAATTCCAAGACTACCTCTATTGTACAATAACCCTCTTCACTAAGTTTTCAAAATCCATTTCTATAAGGCAAATACATCAACACTATAATTAAGACAGTACTAAGTCGGCAGTTTTATCTCAAAATAGGAGTATATATGCAGTTTACTTCCTGCTGGAATTAATTCAGAGTTTCCTTTCTGCTGCTCCTCCTCTCCTCCCCCCGACAAAAGCAAAAGAATCCCCTTTCCTTCTCCTAGACCCACTTCCTACACCCTGTAAAAAAACTCCTCCCTGTGAAGTGATGAGCTCATGCTGCTAGCCCATCTCCTTCTATGGAGCAACTCCGGGCTTGCTGCCAGCTTTCTCTGCCTTCAGGCTGACACGGCAACATACCTTCCTTCACCCTGCTGCTTACCAGCTGAAAGCACACCGAGAAGCGGCAGCGAGCCGGGGCGGCAAGCCGTGCAGGAACAGGGGGTCTCCGCACGGACAAAGAACAGAGCGTCAGACGAGTGCCCCAGACTCCCGTCTAGCATAAACCATCAGCAAAGCACCTCTCCTCCCCACTGCGAGAACAACTAAATTGAACTCCAAGCGTTTCTACGTACAGAAATGCATCCGATGTTCCCTAACTGCAGTGCAACCCCACATAGCTGCATCTTGCTTCCCCACGTTAAATCTCTTTATTCCAGTGAGGCAAATCTTACCTCTCCCGCTTTCCTAACAAAGGCCCATCTTATCTTCCTTTAGATAACTCTAGTTCAAAATCTACCCCCTCTCTAGCCCGTCTTTACTTTCACGTGTCTCCCAAGAATGATTTCTACATTATCATTTTATACACTGGCAATCCAAATACAAACTGAAGAACCACCTTCCTTTGAAAGATTCAGTTGTGACATGAAGTTACAGTTATAGGAGAGCAGGAAAGGATCTTTGTGCTGGTTAACAGAGCTCTGGCTCAGCTAAAATGTAACCTTTTAGTTACATACAAGTACAAGACTTGATCTTCAAATATTCACAAAGCTCAACTCTTCTGGGTTTAACACTCCACGCATGTATATTTTAAAGTTGTAACAGTACTGATAATCTTCTTCAACACATTAAAAAGGAATTATAAAAGGAGAGAACATACATTTGTCTCACCAACAGCAATCATTACTGTAACTTAACCTACAATATCTTCATCATTTGCACTTTGCATTGACTGTGAGCAGATGAGAAGTACAAACATCCCACCTCCTTGAGTCTTCCAAAGGCTAGTACATACATGTAGTAAACTGTATCAGTCATCTCTTTATTATACACTGTTTAGTAGGAACAATTAACTGAAAATAATACCAGATAATTCTTCTGGTCAAAAAGTTTCAGATGTCACCCAGGTTTGTCTTACACTGCATCGTGTTAAGAGAAGCTGCATTAAAATAGAGCACAGCATCAAAGCCACTTTGTGCAGGTTACAAAGTGGGGGAAATTTATGTCAACTGCTTCGGAAGCACTGCTGCCTTCTTGCAAATGGAAGACAAGATGGCTTGTTTAAAAGCATAGCAAAACCCTTCTTGTTCACACAGGGTGTGTAATTTCCAAGGGTGTACGTTCATGTAAATTCAAACAAAATTAGAAACATACTGCAACATGAAAAGGGATATTTAATGCCCTACTATATATTTAATTTTCAAATACCTAATGTGAGCACTTACGACCTCCACAGTACCAAACCCACGAACACACAAGGCATAAAAACACACAGGAAAAAAGCCCCTGCAGTACCACTAAGAAGGCCCTATCTACGCAGGCTCTAATGTATAAATTTAAAAGTCTTTAAGTTGTATAGCATTGTCACAGGGAGGGAGGGGGAAACAAAACAAAACAACAAACAAAATCAAAAACAGGTGCGTTGCATTTATTTGAGGGGAGGGCCACCCATCCCAAAGTCGCAAGCGGTGGCTGGCGCGTCCTGCCGTCGTTCGCAGCAGCCCCAGCCAGGCCAGCGTGCCGTGGCGCAGCCGGAGCACCGCTGGGACAGGCTCCGCAGGAACCGGACCAAGTCAGCAGCT